>NC_091829.1:86407293-86666793 GCF_038994185.2 Dermacentor albipictus | reverse complement strand
TTAACTTTTGCATTAACCGAGTGTCTTCGGCATGTACCATATAAAAAACACCAACTGCACCAAACGACCCTAGAACATACTTCATACTAGATGTCCCACAGACTACATTTGGTCTAATTTCTCGGGAGATTTGTGTATAATGACGTCATAATGCTTAAAATGGTCACATGTGGTGTGAACATCGGGACGGTTGGTTCACGTGTTTCATCACTCGGTGCGCTGCTGTGCTGCCGGCCAGGGGCAGGCAGTGAGTAGCTGTGTAGAACACAGCTCAGCATTTTGCTTCCGTAATAAATTAATTTTTTCATAAATTAACTTCCTAATGGTCTTCTCCTTTCCCTAGCGCCTTCATTTTAAGGCACGCAAATTACCACACGTTAGAGGAACAAAATGGCGGTGAAAGGCGATGTTGGTGTCCATTCATGCAGTCTTCTTGCTTTAAGAACCTAGTACGAAAAACAAGATACCCCGAAAAATGAAGATAGTTATAATGCGCAAACATAAACTACCGTCAATACTGTCATGACACACAGAAACAAACGGAACATATAAGGACCTTATAGATTATACTTCTGCAATACATAATTCATTCGTAACTGAAACATAGATTTTGCAAACTAGAAAGTGATGAAATATAACGACCTTTTATTTTCAATGAGTTACAATGTACGAATACTATTATTTTCTACACAACCTGCAGTGTGGCACTGAGACGACTAAGGGTATTCACACATATGTATGATTATAGTTCTTTGTTGAGTTGTTAATGCTAATGAATAAATTTTACCAATATCTGCTTCATTTTGCAGTCTTCCGCGGCAGAGAATCGCAGCCTGAGGGGAGAAGAAAGCGAGGTGGCTCCTCCTGCTGGCGTCGAAGTACATGTTGTAGGGGTTGGAGTACGCGACTTCGGGATGAAATACCCAAACTTGGGAGTATTTATTCTACATTATATACAGGGACGAGAGCGTCAAGTAACAGGCGTACTGTCATTACGGGCCGGCAGCAACTCGGACGCTGCGGCCCGCGGCAAGAAGTTCGAGAGAGGTGAATCAGGGAATCAGGGCATGTCCCAGAATGCTCAGGTCTCTCTGGAAGGCTTCTTATAAACCCTTCGAGCACTGCAAGTCACGTCATGTTTGACCAATGGGAGAGTCCACTCCGATGACGCCACTTTCAGCCAATGGTAGGCGCCCGTGTCGTGGTGTCACACCTGGCGGCTTGCTGCGGCCTTGCATCGCAGACTGGCAATACACTTCGAACAAGGAGAAGGGGAGGGCTGCACCTGCTCCATTGTCCGACGCCCACCTGCAAATCCCGGCGGTGCACGAACTTGTTGGCACGTGAACTTGATGCCTTAAACTTGTTTGCTCGGCCGCTTCTCTGGAATGCGCTTTCCTGCTTCTGCATTCCTCAATTAGCTGTGCTGCAATCCCACGTGGTCTGGGGAACTCGAAGTAAACGCAGGAACCAGCTCCATATCTAACAATGTGTAAATAGGGGCTGTTGTGCACTTTGGACTTTTCCCACTTGTTACACCGTCCACCCGGGAAGCTGTTAGGTAGCCACTGAACACCGTTTGCCATCGCCGATGCGGAACTGTTACAGCGTGTATTCACTGTGTGGTGGTGTTGAAGCAGTGGAGGAGGCGTCCTGTCGTTTTCCTCGTATTACCTCGCGTGATATCAACGGGGATTGGAGTTCACTTGACACGTGCTAACTTTGGAACCATAGCGGCGGCCCCGTCTTTCTTCGTTGACCCTGATTTCAGTCCTGAAACAAAGCTTAGACATATCTCTCTCTCACCCGATACTATGTGCAGCCGTTGTTTTATTTTGCGTTGTGCACTCCGGAGCGACTGACATCATGCACTTATTGGACGCTAGTGTTCTGCTTGGTTTTATTGCGGTAAATATTAACATGCAATAAAGCGACCGTGCGTCTTTAAGCGTGTCTACCACCATCTGTTCGACTGCCGAGACGATTCTAACACTTTTGTATCGCTCTCTCCGCAAAGTGTCAACTCTCAGTGTTGTACTGTGCATTGTAGTCGTCCTGCCTGACGAAAGTAACAAATATTCTACGTGTGTTTACGCAGTGGAGCCCGAATTAGCATTTAGAGCTGGAATCAGTTCACGACAAGCATTGAATGCGAGAGACTAGAGACGAGAACTCGAACGTATTTGAATTGAACGTGACGGAGTTTTGGTTATTTCCCCCAAAGGATTCTCATTCCTCTTTAAAAGTATTGTATTTAGGTTTCTTTTTACACAGGGGAAAAGTCAAGTATACAGCACCACGCACTCGACATAAACTGTCATCAATAGTTATATTATCGCAATTATTACATCGGTATGCCTACATCAACAGTCAGAAGGCATTTCGTTCTTGAACTAGATATATCTCAGGATGTGTAGTTCTGATCTCTGACCGCGCGTTGATACTACAGTGGTGGAACTCAACGGACACAATTAGCTTACCAGACCGGAAAGCTCAGTGATGTTAGGTATAGACATGTATAGATTGCCTAACTCTATTACGATGACACATCGACGCAGTAGATGTTGACGGCATGTAAATGGGGGGCCGAGGGCACCGAAGGACTAGGCGCAGTGACAATTTCTAGTAATTTTGCCAGCATAAGGTGAGTTTCATTCACACAGGAACCCCTCACCGTGTTTTAGCAGCTAGATGTACCCACAGTAGCACGTGAATAAACTGAAGCCCAAACGAGTTCCTTGTCAACAGATTTGTGTTTCTTGTTGCCTGTATGTACATAAAAGTTCCAATAAATGAGTGTGTCATATCAAAAAGACTGTGTGTGACCTTTTATTGAATAAAGCGCATGCTGTGTACAATACAAATTGAGAAAGTGAACACTCCCGGGTTGAGATTAGTAGTTAACCCAGAACGTGGACAGGAAAACGGCGCCGCGTTAACTAAATTGGTGAGAGTATCGCACGTGTTACGTTGAAGGCATGGGTTCGTGTGCCTCCTGCGGCCAGTGTCATTTTTTTTCATCCACTGTGATTTCCATTAATTTAGCATTTCTTTATTTCAATTAGTAAGTGCAAGTGACTTATCCTATATCGTGTTTGATGCCTTTGTTTGTTGGTTTCTTATAATATGGATAATGAAAATCGGGCCCCTCGCTTCCCTTTGTTCTCGTTCATTACATTAAGAGGGTTTCGAATCCGGCAGCATTGCTGCCTTGAGGTAGTTTGTCTGGGTTTATTGACCAGTTGCCGTTACCGAAATAGATGACGTACTCGTGACGCCTGCGGCATATAACATGTTCAACATCCGACGCCTAGGTTCGTGAGTGGTGGCGCTGGCTAACACTCCTGGGGTTAGTTCTAGTAGTAAAGCGCAGAAAGTGAATGGGAAAACGGCGCCGCCATAGCTCTATTGGAAAGAGCATCGCACGCGTGATGCGAGCACGTCGGATCGTATCCCACCTGCGGCCAGTTCTTTTTCATCCACTTTCATTTCCATTAGTTTCTCATCTTGTAATTAGTAAGTACGTATTTTCCCCTATGGTGCGGTTGGTGCAATTGTTGGTTGGCTTCTTATGATATGGTTAACAAAAATGGGGCCCTTCGGATCCCTTTCTTCGGGTGCCATTATATATATATATATATATATATAAGGAGAGAGAGAGATGTGAAGGAGAGGTAGATGTTGCCGCACATCTTAGGGAAGTGACAGGAGATGCCTTTGCAGCCTCCACAAAAGACTGATACGCTCCCGCCTCGACTATGGAGCTATAGTATATAGCTCTGCTGCGCTTAGTGCTTTGAAGATGCTAGATCCCATTCGCCACTTGGGTATACGCCTGACTACAGGCACCTTTAGGACAAATCCCGTATAGAAAGGCTGTATGTGGAGCCTAATGGATGAAAGGACATATTTAACTTTTTCCTACGCTCTCAAGGTTAAATCAGACGTGCAGCATCCGTGCCACTCATCTATTTGTGACCTATGTGCTGCCAGGCTTTTTCGTAACCGCCTAGCTATTGGGGCTCCGTTGAACCTTCGTATGATAGCACTGGCAGAAGAAACAGGTGTCTTAGTCCAACAGAATGTCCTAATGGCACCCACTCGCCTGCCCCCACCGTGGGAATGGCAGGACATTGAATGCGACATTTCTTTCGTAGATATATCTAAGAGGGCGCCGGAAGCACATATGCAATTTCATTTTCGTGAACTTCAGGAAAAGTACTCCTGTACAGAATACTATACAGACGCTTCCAAGTCCTCTAAAGGAGTTTGCTACGCAGCTCTGGGTCCTTCATTTTCAGTATCTGGGGCACTAAATCCACACACACGTATCTTTTCAGAGGAAGCCTACGCTATACTATCGGCTATTCAAAACATAAGGCTCACAAACCTTGCTAGGGCTATTGTGTTTACAGATTCATTAAGTGTAGTCAGAGCCCTACTTAGTCCAATAAAATATGAGAACTCAGTTTTTAGTGAGCTGTACAGTCTGTTTTGCACTCAAGTAATTGTCATATGCTGGGTACCTGGTCACAAAGGTATAAAAGGCAACGAAGCTGCTGAAGAAAGCGCTAGGTCAGTAACATTTAGCGATGCAGATGGAAATATCCCCATCCCTGCCACAGACCTAACGCCTTTCCTACACCGTAAATTGAGGAATCATTGCAAAGCGAGTGGGATACAAAAGCAATGAATAAGCCTCACGTCATAAACCTAAAACTGGGGAACTGGATAAATGGGAAAACAGCACGGAGCAAGGAAGTGCTTCTTTGCCGATTAAGGATAGGCCACACAGACGGTACTCACTTTTATCTCTTGACCGGGGGCGATCCTCCTACTTGTGTTAAGTGCGGCAATGGTCTCACAGTACTGCATGTTCCCATTCAGTGTCCAGCAATAGAAACAGAGAGGAAAATGTATTTCCCTTCTGCATAACGCGAAAATATACCTCTCCACCCTGAATTTTTTAAATTATCGATGAACCATTTTTTAATTTGCAAATAGTTTTAGATTTCTTAGACGAAACCGACACACTGGAGATCATTTGACCAGGCAATGTTTAGCACAGGGCCACCCAACCGGCATTCAAGGGCTCTCTTTGAACTCTGGTGTCATAGTTATGCTTTGCTGCATCATGTTTTTTTAATGAAAGCCCATTGCCATAGCCCACATCACTACCCAGTGCGCGTCATTATTTTAGCACCTATATATTCTACGCCACTTACAGCGACAGTATTTAGGACCTTTAGAGCCATATCACATCTACCATGAGGGATTCATTGTGCACGTCATCCATAAGACATCGTTAACATTACCACTTGTCATAGCGCTCTTTGGCCAAACCTGGCCTTTGCGCCAATAAAACATCACACGTCATCACTGTCTGATCGCTTGGCGTGGGGAGTAAAACATAAAACATAAGAGCGCGTGCTCATGCACGGCCAACCTAAAGGAGTACTGACACAAAAAAAATCCATGTGGTTTTTTCTGCTTTAATAAGTAGTTAATGACCCAGTAATCACGGCACGAGACCTCATTTACTTCAGAGCGCGAGAAGTAATTATCTGCAGTCTTTTTTGTAGCGACCAGTCCCAGTTTCGGTTTCAGAGAGCAACGAAACGGTTCACCGGGTGTGTAAACAAAGTGGTCACGTGTTCGCAAAAAGCCATGACGTATGCTCTGCCGCGCAGCCAGCGTGCGGCGCGCCGGCACGCGAGCTTCGTGTTGCTAGTCGTCTGCTACGCCTGCACGTGGTTTGCCATGTCCTCGCCATCATCGTCGTCGTCGTCCTCGTTTTCGTCGTCCAGCGGCGACGATTTCCTGCATGTGGGAGTCGCCGCCGTATTAGACGTGGCCAATCACTTTCAATTTGACCCACTGGAGAGCAGCGACTCGGATATTGCGGCCGG
Source organism: Dermacentor albipictus (assembly GCF_038994185.2). Taxonomy (NCBI): domain Eukaryota; kingdom Metazoa; phylum Arthropoda; class Arachnida; order Ixodida; family Ixodidae; genus Dermacentor; species Dermacentor albipictus. Next base: position 86,660,884 of record NC_091829.1, on the reverse strand, counting down.
CGACGGCGAGCACTGCAGGAGACACACGGTACGATTCGGCGTCCGATCCGACGTGCGGCGCCGCATGCTCCGGCATGCGGCATACGATGAAGCGGGAGACACACGGTCCGATCTGGGGTGCGATCTTGTACGCGTTACTAAATAGAACGGGGCGGTCCGTTCCACCGAGCCGCACACGCTTGGTCAGTTTGAACGGTGACGGACGCCATGACGTCAATTGTGAAGTGATATCTGCTGTCAATCATTCCGTGGTGTCTGCTATCGGACGAACGCAACGGAACGTACCGCCAATTTCGCGACGGAAAGAACGGACCGCCTCCGTTCGAGTTTGGAACGCGTACAAGATCGCACCCTTGGTGTCCGATCCGGCGTCCGACGCGCCGGAACGGCAGCCGGAATCGAGGTGTTTTGCCGTGCCGAAGCGCCAGATCGGACGTCCGGCGTGCGACAAACCGGGCAGATTTTCATCGTCCGACGCGTCCGACAACCGCACCGTCGTCTGGCCGCCGCCAATGACAGCGCGGCTGGCATGTGACGTTCCCTCCACGGAGGCGGCGCTGGCTGGCCGGTTTCTCGCAGTGTTTTTAACGCGATAGCGTTAAAGAGCTCGTGTCGCAGAAAAGCCGGTGTCGTCGGCGTCGGCGTCGGCGGCGTTGACCGTGAGCGATAAATCAAGGCAGGCGCTTCATAAATAAAAAGCAACTTCCAAGATTGGCCCGGTGGGAATCGAACCAGGGTCTCCGGAGTGTGAGACGGAGACGCTACCACTCAGCCACGAGTTCGATGCTTCCAAGCGGTGCAAACGCGCCTCTAGTGATTGCGGTGTTGCCTTCGAAACGAGCCGTGGCAAGTTATACTGCGGTGTATATCGGTAATTATGAACATGTAACGTACAGAAGTCACAATTACACGAGTTGCGAAGTGCGTTTCCGCTGCATTTCTTCTGCGCTTTCCGCACACGCAGAGCCATCTTGCGGCAAACACAGAAGACCCCTTCCTCTCAATGTACGGCGCTGCCCCGACAGGAAGCGCGCCGCGCGCGCATTGGGACCGCTGCCAGGCGCGTCGCGGGACTCCCTCTCCCCTGACGACGCTTCGCCGTGCTCCCGGTTTAGATTACTATCTCTCTGCCCGTGCCGATCACGACGTTTGGCTGGCGTAGATCGTTTCCCCTCCGAGACACCGAGTTCTTTGGTTCGTTCCGTTCGCTCAGGCGCACGTTTCGTTGCCGCGCCGAACGCTGCGTTGCTCGACGCTCACCGCGTGATAGGTGGGCGCTAAGTCCGATGCGGGGCGCATCGTAAGTGATCGCTGTGCCGTAGCGCATTGTCTTATACCCCTTGGCGGGTCGAAGGGAACGCTGTCGCGTCCCACTCTTGAAGGCGAAGCTTAAGCGTCCTCCAATTTTTTTTTTTCCTTGCGTGCTGCAGTTTGTTTCCGACATGAAATAGTTACCAGTTCAGTAAAATTATCTCGACGTGTGCCTGTTATTCAAAGCAACGCCTAGTACACTAGGACTTAGCTACTGGCGAGATCAGGAGACGCGACGTGAGGGCATTTCGCGGGCAGACAGCACACACCGACCGTCTGAGCGAGGCTGCTCGCTTTGCTTGCACGTTTGCCCTTCGCAACGACTGCGTCGAGTAAACCAATTGTATTTAATTACGGGCGACCTAAGTGTACAGTGTTAATTGTTTTGGCAAACATAAGCGCTCTTCGACGAGCTCGGGTTGGATCGTAAGCGCCGTCGGCCGCGGCGTCTGCCTAGCTAGGCCTACCGGCCCTATCGCTGGCTGTTAGCGGAGTCGTCAGTGGACGACGCGCCGTCGTGAAGTGTTCTGTCACTCGCAGGGGCATAACGTTATTGGCAGTGTTCACGTAAAGCGACGCCGTGTTGTGGAGTGTTGTTTATATTACGTTTATCGACGTGGCTCTGAAGTCAAGCTGGAGGGCTGGATCTGGGCGGAGCTTACGCGCCGCTCAATCTTTCGGATGCACGCACCGTGTGTCCCGAATAAGCCGCATGGTAGCCAACGAAAATTCGTGACGTAGCCACATGACGTAGCGTTTTCTTGGCTATTTACAGACCCGGGTGATGTCAATGTCGCGAGGTGCTCTGTTTTACGATTGGCTGCGCGCACGTACTTTAAAATTGATTTTAAATATGTTCTAAGCGATATTCGCCGCTGATATTTTACACACGACGTGTGTGTGACCCACTAAATCGATCTCACAAGTTATCTCGACTTCAAATTTTTGTGTCAGTACTCCTCTAAGGAAACAACGAAGCATGTAAGCGGCAGGCGCTATCAAATAATTGTGATACAGCAGCATCCTTCTGGCGCATTTCAAGTCCAGTATATAGGCTTGAAATTACGATATATCTACGTTACAGCCTTCCTGCATGAGGCCGATGCCGCTGCTGAACACTGCGATCACTGCGGTTGGTGAACCAGCGCGGCACATATATAAGCTGTGTGCTTCGGCAGTGCCTTTTTGGCCTGTATACAGCCATAATATATTAGAGGGATCGCATAAAAATAATGCGATGGCTATTTTTGAGGACAAAATTTCCGTAATACGTGTGAGTGCGTCGTCGAGGACGGAACGACCACAACTGAAAAAAAAAATTCGGTTATCATCCTCTTTCGCGAAAAAGCAAGTGAAATTGGGCTAACGCCGTAATACGACCTCGCATATAGTCACGCCGCACAACATTTATAGATATATAACCGCTGATGCCGTACGCTTGGACCATGCGCTATATGGAACAAAGAGATCTGTAGTCCAGCACCTGTACCACTGCTTACGATGCTCGCGCAGTTCGTAAGCGGTCACTTTGCTGGACAAGCTTAATTCAGACTGTAAGGTATGCTGCTATTACTAGCCAAAACTATTTTATTCATGGGCGGAAACCTCATCCATCAAACCAAGTAGTCACGGTATGTAACCTGCCCCAAACGGTTGAACGCTTGTCAAAGTACAACAGCAAATCTCCTATCGTAGCAGAACGGTACCCACGCTGCTACGATTGTCGCGTATGTTTCATTTCTCCTAAACCGCAGCTTAGAACTAGAGGATAATACTGCAATAAGTAGAAATTAGTGAATGGAATATTCAGAAACACACAATTGATCTCCGAGGCTGATTGCAGGCTCAAATATGTGTGCGCACACATCGCGCTGCGTGCTCCGTCCGCCTCAATGCCGGCAGAAATTCCGGCCATGACTGCTGTGTCGGCTGTGGGTAGGAGTAGCATTCACCAACTCCTACAGCTATCGTATTGGAATGGCGGATTCACCAATGTGCGCTCAGTGCAAGTGTGAAGAGACCATTAGTCACCTTCTGTGCCACTATTCTCGCTTTGATTATCAACGTGAGACTCTCCAGTGTGCCTTAAATAGACTGGATGACAGGCCATTTACGGAAGCGAAGATCTTGGGAGCCTGGCCTCACAGTTCATTGGCCCAGAAAGCAGTTAGAGCGCTTTTTCGCTACCTGAGGTCAACAGACTTGAGTGCCCGACTATAGACGTCCTACACTAGGTTCTCTATCTTCCTCTTTCACTCTCCATTCCCCTCCCCACGTGTAGGGTAGCTAACTGGACTCAGTCTGGTTAACCTCCCTGCCTTTCCGTCTTCCCTTCTCTCTCTCTCTCTCCGGCCGTGACGCATTAAACCACTTCTGCACGTCTCACAGTAACGTTTAGTGCGCAGACGAGGCACGTCATGCTAAATAGACCGCGCTGGCGCGAAAACAAACACCAGAAACTATCGCCGAACGTATAGCTGCCATGCAAAACGGAGCGCTGGCTCAAGTAAGTGAGTAAGTAAGTAAAAGAAAGAAAGAAAGAAGGAAAGAAAGAAAGAGAGTGGTCTTGATCCCTTTCGACTCGGGGGAGGCCGACAGCCCATAGATGGCGCCACTGCGCGTAGCGATATGGTCAAGCCGGTCATGCCGGTAAAAAGACGATGGCAAGGAGTAGTTTATTTAGGGACATCGGACAAATGCAGGCAAGCAAACAAGGATCTAGTGAAGTTTCTCGATGACGATATAAAGCAGTTTGGAGAAGGTGCCGATACTTGTCTGCTGGGTGACATGAATGGCCACATCGATGATCTGGATGGATACACAGATTGTAACGGGAAGTTGATGCTAGACTTCTGTGAGCAACACAACCTAGTTACAGTAAATGGAGAAACTAAGTGTGAGGGACAAATTACGTGGGGATCCCATAACGGACAAACAACCATTGACTACTGCTTAATGTCGGAGGGGATATATAGCAAGCTCGCAATAATGGAAATAGATTAGAGAGGAAGTAAAGCTTCGGAAGTGATCATAAGCGCATTAGTCTGCAGTTGGGAGCCCTGCTCATTCGAGAAACGCAGGGAAGTAAAACAGAGCATGCAAAATTAAATGACGAACAAATAGCGCAAATAGCGGCCGCAATAGAGGAAGCAATAGAGAAACATCCCATATAAAATTGGGATTATAATCAGTTAGAACTACTCATTGGTACAAAAATAAAAGAAGTACAAGGATTAAACCGCTGGAGAGGAAAGAGGAAGCCACGAAGTTGGTGGAATAAAGAAGTTAGGGAGGCCATCGAACAACGACGTTTGGCATCACGGGAACACAGAGAAGGAAAGAGGGCGCAGTTATCTGAAGAGGAAATAGGCTAAAAATTGGAATCTTGTCGACAAAAGATAGAAGTGCAGGTCCTCATCCAGGCTAAAATAAAGCAGTCCTCTGATTGCTCATTGGCTAAGTTCGCGATGCATGCAACTAAAGGGGGGTGAAAAAAATTCCGGAACCATATAAGCTGGCTACGTAAAGCGAATCACAGAAAGCAGGAACAGATACACGATGCCGAGGGAAATTGTTTAGAGGGAGATGACGCTGTGAACTACATTGGTTCAGTAATAGCTGAGTCATTTAGAAAAGATGATAGAGTAGTCGCGCCAAATGAGGGAGCAACACAGGATAGCACAATAGAAAACAGCTTAGAACTGACCAATCTTAACTGGGACAGGCGGAAGCAAATGTTCCAAAATTCACGTCTACGGGGATAGACGAAATTCTAATCAAGTTAATTAATGAACTTGGCCCAAGAAGCAAGGAAACGCTGATAAATGCATTGTAGCCAGTCATAACAAATAAGCAAATTCCGCACAGCTGGAAACAGAGTATAATGAATTTGATTTGTAAAAGGGAAAGGCGATAAGACGAACCTAAATTCCTTCTGACCAATTACGATAACATTAGTTCTATATAGGCTGGCGATGCAGGCGGAGAAATTAAAAATGAAGAATGGTAGAAAGTAATAGAATACTCGGAGAACTTCAGAACGGGTTCAGAAGTGGTAGGCCCTTAGATGATAGCCTGTCCGTGCTTACCCAATGCATAGTAATAGCTAAGGCGGAAAATAGACACCTGTATTTAGCCTTTCTGGACATAAGCGGTGCATACGACAACTTGAACAGGGAACTCCTGTGGAACATATTAAAAGATGAAGGTACCGGTAATCAGTTAATTGATTTTCTACAGGAAATACATCGGGAAAATAATGCTGAAATAACATAAGAAGGAACTAAGAGTACGACAACTGTTGAGCTACACAAAGGATTGAGGCAAGGTTGTCCGCTATCACCGCTGCTGTTCATGCTTTATATTATAAGTATGGAAAAACGCTACAAGGAAGCAATCTAGGGTATAATCTGTCGTACAAATTGGGTGGAAAGGTTGTTGCGCAACGACTACCGGGTTTAATGTATATGGACGATATTGTACTTTTGGCAGATAGCCAGGAAGACTTGCAAACTCTCGTTAATTACTGTGGAGACGAAGGAGACAGCTTAGGTTTCAGTTTTAGTGCAGCTAAGTCTGGTGGCATCTTTTTCAACGATACAACTGATCAGTAGCTTGCAATACAAGGCCATGAAATACCCCGAGTGGTAGAAAACAAATATCTCGGGGCATGGATAAACAAAGGGCAGGTGTACACGGAAAAGCACGAACAGTCTCTAACAGCAAAAGGGCGAAGAGATGCCGGGATAATGAAAAATAGGGCATTGTGGGGGTACAACAGGTATGAGGTACTGAGAGGTATTTGCAAGGGAGTAATGGTGAAGGGGCTTACTTTTTGGAATGTGGTTCTGTACTTAAGGGCAGAAGTTCAGTCGAGAGTAGAAGTAAATCGGAGAGCTGTTAGGAGATTAGCACTAGGTGGCTACAGGAAAACCACTAACGAAGCAGTACAGGGGGATATGGGCTGGGCATCATTCGAAGCACGGGAAGCTCAGAGTAAAATCGTATATGAAAAACGCCTGAGGAAATTGGACAATAAAAGGTGGACAGCTTAGGTATTTAAATATGTATACAGAAAGAGCGTTGACTCACAATGGCGGAAAAGAATTAGGAAACTAAGCAGCAAGTATACCAGACACGAAGATGGAGAAAGACAGAGAATTAAACGACAGGTTAAAATGCGGAAGGTAAAAATTGGATAAATTCAATGGAAAAGAAGCATAGCGCTGAATTAAATCGATACTGGAGACAGCAAATCAGGAAGGAAGCGTTCTATGAAAACTCAAGAGGCAGTGCCCTACTATTTGTAGCTAGGTTAGGATGTCTTAGAACGCGAAGCTATAAAAAGAAGTACAACGAAGAAGACACATGTACTGTGTGTGGTAAATCTGTAGAAACAATAGAACACCTCATACTAATATGTGATTGTATCCATCGCGATGTCGATGCGAACACAGTCAGGCTTCCTGATGCCGTAGGATTCAGAGATAACAATGGTCGTGTAAATAAATATGCGGTGGCAATTAGCAAAAGTCGATTGGAAGATTGGTGGCTCAAAATTATAAAGGAGACAACAGGTTAAAAAGTGTAGGAAGACGCATTTAAAGAAAATGGCGAATTTTAATAACTTACAACACAGTTAAACTAAAATAAAAAGCTGAGCACAGTTGCAACTGCCATCACTCCGCTTCAAAGGGGACGCTCCCACCTTCCATCCATCGATGGTGGCGGCCATGAAAAAACGGTTTATAGCAGCGATTCCATAGCTGCCATCCAGAATCCGCCTCTTTCATTTCCCTGTGCTGCCCTCTGCCGCACACCGCTGAAAACGTTTTGGAAGTGTCCCGCGGCTTTCACCGGTTGATTTGTGTACCTGCGCCAACGTTGAGTGCACGTCGGTTGTGCGTTTCGTGGATCGCGAATCATTGTTCATGGCTTCTTCGGGACAGCATTGTGAAGTTAAGTGAAGTGAAGTGAAGTGAAGGGAAGTGAAGTTTATTTCCAACACCGAGTCGGAGGTTCTTGGGCGAAAAGATGTCGCAGACATCTTGAGAGTGCCCAAGGATCCACTAAACAGCAGCAGACAGATTGCAAGAATAATCATCTGAAACGCTGTACAAAAATATAGGCGTGAAATATAATACACGCAACGCAACACTTTTAGTGCGCAAGATAATTGCATACAATACAGATGTCACAAAATCCTTATAAGCACTTGTGCAAAGGCAAAAAATAATTTTGTACATCAAGATGACATATACACCAAATAGCAAAATAAAGATGTTGTTCGAATGATTCTTACATGTTTAAAAGCATATTTCGCACATGTTTCTTGAATATATATTCTGGTAGTTCGAATTTGGTACGAGTTAAGAATTTGTTCAGTATCGCTGGTATCTGGCACTGAAGAAGACATTCTCCGTAGCTTGTACGGGAAAAAGGAACTGGTAAGGGTTGATTACGGCGAGAGTATCGGGGGGAGCTATCAAATGAATGCTCATAAAGCTTCTTCTTTTTTTGTATACAGTAGTAGTTTATGTGTATAAAGATCACTTGCTCTAGTAATATCGTGCTTTATGAACAGCTGATGAGTACGCAGTTCGCGAGGGTGCCCATAAAAATTATCAAATATTCTGAGAACCTTCTTCTGCAACACTTCGAGTCTGTTTAGGTTTTGAACGGTCATTTTTGTCCATACTAGCGCGCAGTAAGACAAGCGAGAGTAGAAATGGCCGTAATATATAGCTTTCTTGAGCTATAATGGACCTAGGTTTGATAACCTGTACAGACAGCCTACAGTTTTGCTCAATTCAGAAGCAAGCCTGGACATATGGGTATTCCACGTCATGTTTTCCTCGAACCAAACACCAAGAAATTTTTGCTTGCGAACGCACTCTAATGTTGTGCCTTGAAATGAGAATTTCAGATTAATACATGGTTTGTTCGTAGGACTAAAAATAACGTATTTTGTTTTACGTGCGTTGAATGCAAGTTTGTTTTCAGTCAGCCACACTTCCAAATGCCTTAAATAATTTGTTACAGTAACTTGGAGACTTTTCATTGAATCAGCACTAAAAAGGACGTTCGTATCATCAGCATACATAACTAGTTTTTCTGTGTAAGGGATATTACATATATCATTAATATAAACTATGAATAATAAGGGTCCTAAGATCGAACCTTGTGTGACGCCATGCTTAAGTTCAATTTCTGCTGACGTTAAGCTTCCGATTTTAACATATTGTTTTCTGGCAAATAAGTAGTTTTTAATAAGTTGAAGAGCAACACCGCGTATTCCGTAGTCGAATAATTTTTGTTCTAGGATATCATGTTTTATACTATCAAAAGCCTTTCTCAGATCAAGAAACAATCCAACTGTATACAGCCTTTTTTTCAAGATTGTTTAGTATGTCTTCTTTTACGTTTAATAGGGCTAATTCAGTGGAGTTGCCTTTGTGGAATCCGTAGTGAGCATCGTTTGTTATGTTATGCTTACTAAGAAAGTTACTAAGAAAGCTGAATCACTGATCATAGCGCCACAGTGCTGGACGTTTGCATAACAAACGCGCCAACAAATAAGGTTGCTTCAGGCCTATTTCACACGACCTCAGTGAACACTTACCAGTCTTCGCTCTTTTCTCTACTGCACCTAACAAACCTAACTACACCGACAAAACAACGTATCGAGTCATAAACCTGCACACACTTGAGAAATTTCGTCCGGAACTAGCGCTTACGAACTGGTCTTTCGTACACGCAGAACAGGATTCTGATCACGCATATAGCGTTTTCTTTCGCTATCTCAAAGCATGTTACGATAGAAATTTTCCCATCGCATCGCACACATTAAACAAAAAGAAAATCCGAAAGCCATGGATCAGCACGAGCCTTCGCAAAAGAATCAAAATAAAAAACAAAATGTATCATAAGATTGTTCAAACATGTGACCCAGCCGCTCTAAAAGAATTCAAAACGTATCGCAATAAACTAAATGCCGACATTAGAAAAGCTAAGAAGATATCCCCTATGAAAATGGCCATTGCCTTTATGTTTCCTTTATGTTTCCTTTCTCGGAAGAAGAACGCCTATAGCTGTGGTCTCTTCAATTTCCTGTGTCTCGGACGTTTTTCAACATCAGAGACGGTGTAAAGGGCACAACGTCATCCTCCAGGATGGGGGATCGGAATCCCAACCAAGCGTTTGACCCTGGTCGTCCACCACTGGCTGCATCGAAGACAAGGGACCGCACTGGCCCTTCCACTGTCACCCTTGAATCTTCCGACAGCTCAACCGTTGAAGAAATGGACTCGGACAACGATTTCACACTTGCCATGGGTCGCCGTTTGAAGAGAAAACTCAGGAGGACATCAACAGACAGTGAATCGTTGCCCAGGCAGGACAGCGGTAAGCAATCATTCACTATTGCTTACGTCCCTACCAGAGCTACCGACGATCTGAATACCTTGAACAGGCAGAGTTTAACAGAGTACTTTGAGCGAATTGCGCCCGGCCAAGTCAGCGAGATCAGAATTAACGCACGGAGGAACATCCTTTCGGTGGACGTGAACAACAAGACAATTCTGGATACGCTAAAGGCTGCCACACTACTAGGAAACATCCCAGTGCGCTCCTTCTTTGCGTATGGAAAAGGAACTTCGACTGGCGTTATTTCTGACGTGGACAAAGAAATCGCAGACACTGACCTCCAGCGGCTTCTGAATTCCACCGCACCAATAGTGCAGATTCACCGCTTCGGTCAATCCCGGTGTATTAAAATCGTTTTTGACTCTGAAGCATTACCTGACTACGTAAAAGTTGGATACGTAAGACACCATGTGCGCCCTTACGTGCCAAAACTGGTGCAGTGTCGGAAGTGTTTCAAAATAGGACACGTAAGCGCAGCTTGCAAGGGCGGCGTAACATGCCAACGGTGTGGAGGGGCCCATCAAAATGATAGCTGCGATGCTACTGCCCTAAAATGTCCTAACTGCGCCGGTCCACATGAAGCGACATCAAAGGACTGCCAGAAAATCAAGGACGAAATGTCAGTGCTTCGAAAGATGGTGCGGGACAACTCCACTCACAGACAGGCTGCTACATCGATACGCCGCCGCAGACGTCGATCGCGACACAGACGACAGCAAGACAAGAGTACTTCTCATACAGATGGACCATCGAACGCATGGCAAACTCCTCGCTTGCCAAGTTTGCTTCTGCGATCAAGATGCGGGCCCGACGTGCCTTCTTCGGCGGCAGCACGTGGAACACATGCGCTGCATAAAACGACGCTTCCGCCGACCGACTCTGACATTGACTGGCCGTCGCTCCCACCCAAACAAACAGGCTTAAATGCGCCGGGTGATGTGTCTGCAAGGGTGGTTGAGAACGATAAGACAGAAAATGAAAATGTACAAAGTATGCTGAAACAGCTGATAACTACGATGCGTTCACTTCTCTGCGGACTTCAGACGCCGGCTGCTAAGACCGCGCTACATGTTCTAGATGCTTTGGAACCGCTCCTCGCGGCTCTACAATAAGGCATCATGGCGCTCTCTTTTGAAAACCAATTACGAAGATCTGCAATAATGCAGTGGAATGCCAGAGGCCTACGAGGCCGCCTCGCAGACTTTCGGCAGTGGATGTTCAAATACCAGTTTCCCGTGGCAGTGATATGTGAACCAAACATGACATCTTTACTACGCGTATCTGGATATGTGCCTCTGTGGTCAAGGAATGATCACAATTTAAGCAAAGTGCTCACTTTTGTTCGTCGGAACATAACGTGCCTTCGTAAAGACATTCCTGCACACGCTTCCAACGAGTACGTTTGCATAACGCTGAAGTACAAGCGGCGCACACTCTCAGTAATTGGCGGGTATATACCCCCAACATCGAGCATAGACTGTTCATATTTGCTGTCCATACTGAAAGCTTGTCCGGGTCCCCACATAGTCATCGGTGACTTCAATGCCCACCATCCCATGTGGGGCTCTGCTTCGACGAACGCCCGCGGTAGAGACTTAGCTGACTTCATGCTTAGTCAAGGCTTGATGGTGATCAATGATGGCTCACCAACATACCTTCGAGGCTCTTACTACAGCAGTTGTCTTGACATTGCGTTCGTTTCAAAAAGCCTGCTGTCTGCTACACGATGGTGTACTGATCTCGACACCCATGGAAGTGACCATCTGCCAACATATGTTCAGTTGAAATGGTTACATCCCCCAGCTCCGCACACTGTGCGTTCTATCGATTGGCCAGCATTTCGAGAATCTGTGACCAATGCATGTCAAGCCATCCAAGCACCATCCAATATTGAAGATGTCATCGCGGCAACTTTACGTGACACAACAAAACAACTCAGTGCACCTTCACCTAGATCATCTATTGATGACCAGTACGAGCGACTTCGCGCGATACGGCGTCGAGCAGAACGAAAATACAGAAGGACCAAATCACCATTAGACGTCACTGCATCACGCCGGGCTCAGCGTCATGTCCTGCGCCACCTTGACAAGCTTGACAAACAACGCTGGAGATCATTCTGTGGCTCTCTGGATCCGAGAAAACCTCTATCTAGAATTTGGCAAATTGTACGAAGCCTTCGCTCGCCTCCACAACAGCTTCACCCGTTCAGTGCTGTGGCCATAGGGCAAGGCCGGCGTGAGGTTGAGGTCGCCGATGACTTTTGCAAATTACTCGTGAGCTCCTCGAGCGATATACCAACCCATTCACGACTGACTTTCCCGTCATCTAGTGATCACCGTCTGGACGCGCCTTTTACCATGCACGAGCTCGACGCGGCGATATCTTCTTCCCGCCGATCAACTTGTCCAGGACCAGACGGAATTACATACTCCGCGATTTGTCATCTTGGAGTAGAAGCCCGAGAAATTCTCCTGGCGCTCTACAACTCTACGTGGGACACAGAAACTGTGCCTAATCACTGGAAGTGCAGCCGTCTTGTGGCTTTGCTAAAACCTGGGAAATGCCCGCAGGATCTCTCACACTATCGACCAATAGCCTTGGCAAGCTGTGTCGGTAAAGTGATGGAGCGAATGGTACTGAGCAGACTGGAATGGCTACTCGAGAAAAGTGGTGGACTTCCTGATTTCATCAATGGATTCAGAAGAGGCCGATCATCCATTGACGGTGTGATCGACCTAGTATCTTCTGTTCAACAGGAAAAGAGACGCCGTCGTCTGGTATGCGCAATATTTCTGGACATCAAAAGTGCCTATGACAACGTCTTCCACCACTCGATTCTTCAGGCGCTTGAGGATATCGGTGTTGGTGGCCGGATGTATGCGTGGCTGCAGAGTTACCTCAGTGGCCGCACCATTTTCATGTCCACTTCGGATGGCGAGACTGATAGACATGAAGTTCGCAGGGGTGTTCCGCAGGGTGGTGTCCTTAGCCCAGTATTGTTCAATATGATACTGGTGGGCCTTGCAGACGAGCTACCTGAAACAGCGCGTATCAGTACGTACGCGGATGATATCTGTATTTGGTCATCTGGGGTCACACGTCCACAAGTGCGTGCAAGGCTTCAACGTGCGGTTACCATAACGGCGAAGTACTTGCGCCGTAGAGGCCTGCAACTCTCAGCTACTAAGTGTGCAGTCATGGCATTTACGCGCAAATTGATGTCAAATTATCCAATCGTTGTCGACGGAACGGCGCTCCCTTTAGTCACCCACCACAGATTTCTTGGCGTGATAATAGACCGCAGTCTTTCTTGGACCAAACATGTTACTGCGCTTAGGGCTAAACTGACCAACTTCATACACGTTCTTCGTGTAATATCAGGACTGAGATGGGGCCCCTCTGAGCGAAGTTTGCTCCAAGTGTACCAGGCACTTTTTGTGGGCTACATACGCTACAGCATGCCTGTGTTATCTAACATGGGCTCATCTTGTATACGCACGCTGGAGAGCCTTCAGGCTCAAGCACTACGGATATGTCTTGGCTTGCCACGCTGCACGTCAACTAAGGGCACAATAGCGGAAGCACGGGCTTGTCCTATCGACATATACAGGTCTTGTGAACCTGTGCGCACCTATCTTCGCCTGCTAACCAGACACTCACGCCATCCACTGTCAACGCTTCCAAGCATCAACCTTGACTGTGCTTTTTCTAAAGCTATTGCATGTCACGCAAGCATTGTACCTGCAAGATTCCAGGTAACCGACATCCCCACGACACCTCCATGGACATTGCCAAGACCACTAGTGAGGCTTCAGATACCCGGAATTAGGAAGAAATCTCACGTCTCCTCCATTGGCTTGAAGCAGCTCACCCTGTCCCATATATTTACTTTATATAGTGGGACTGTAGAAGTATATACCGATGGTTCGGTCACGCCATCTGCCACAACGGCCGCATTTGTCATCCCACAACTTGGAATTACCCAACGATTTCGATTAGACCACAAATCGACATCTACGGCAGCGGAACTTGCGGGAATACGGGAGGCTGTCCGTTTTATGAGAACGCAGACACCCCATAAATGGACAATATTGTGCGATGCCAAATCAGCGCTACAGGCGCTAAAATATTTTTTAAACAAAGGACCATACTATCTGCTCGTGCTGGAAATCGTCGAACTTTATCACAGTGCCGAGTTAAGTGGCCACGTGATCACCTTTCAATGGGTGCCTAGCCATTGTGGTGTTTTTGGTAATGAACTCGCTGACAGTGAGGCAAGATCGGCCTCCCCTTCCTGTGATGAAGTACGGATTGCCTACTCGCGACCTGACACCAATTCCATGATCAAGGCACTCATGCAGGACCTTACAAAGGCTTACAGAGCCCACTCTGATAACATTCACAGACGTCTACGTATGATTGACCCAGACGGTAAATTCTGTTTGCCCCCGAAGCTTACACGGAGCAAAACATCATTGCTACACAGGATTCGGCTCGGCGTTGCTTTCACCCGTCGCTACGCACACCTCATCGGCCAATCGAACAGCCCTGATTGCGTACACTGCCAGATGCCCGAAACACTGCAACACGTACTGTGCGACTGCCCAGCATATATGCTGGAGCGAAGGACGTTAGACAGTTTCCTAGCCAGCGTTGGCAGACAACTACTGTCGGAGGAAGCTATTCTCGGCCCATGGCCTGACACTGCAATTTCAATGCGTGCCACAAAAGTATTGTTGAAGTTCCTGCAGGACACCAAGCTCGACGAGCGGCTCTAGCGAGGCAACTGTCTCATGTACATAAGCACTCACCACTTCTCTTATCATCGTCATCCATCCCAATACTTTCACTCCCCTTCCCTCTTCCCCAGTACAGAGTAGCAGACTAGAGCGCACTAGCTCAGGTCGACCTCTCTGTCTTTCCTATCAATAAATTCTATTCTTCTTATGTTTCCTTCTTGTGTCCTATGTGACCTTTATGGTTCCTTGTCCTTTGTGTGACCTCCAGGATGTGAACTTTGTGTGTACTACGTGTTTACTCATCCTAACGTATACCTCGAGGAAGTTACCTTTATTATGCCTCTAGGATGTGTCCTTTATGTTTACGGCAGGATGTTAACTGGATGTGCACTATGTGTTACCCTAGTGTACACTTGAGTGCACATGTAGGTAACATAGATTGCACATAACAACTGTCTTTACATATAATATAGGCAGATTTATCTGTACTGTGTGACAGGCATTGATACACTCAGCAGAGTCATTGTAAGTACTAAATATTGACTTATGCTTTCATTTGGTCCAAGAAGACAACCCTTATTATAATTCTTGTAGGATGTGTCCTTTGTGTTTACGGCAGGATGTTACCTAGGTGTGCACTTCAGTACACACGTAGGTAACATAGAGCATATAGTGGGCGAGTTGGTTACGATTCATCGTACCTTTAGCAACAGCGCAAAAGCAACGCGGAAACAAGGAACACTCCGAAGAAACAGCGCCGTCTTCTTGTGTTTCTTCCTTTTGTCCGTGTCGCTTTCGCGCTGACCACAAGTACGAGTAACTGCTGTGTCGATATTAGCACGCGTAGAAGCAGGGCAGCGCGGATCCCGTAAATGCTTGCTTGGGCGTACAACTGAACAATTTATAATTGTGAGTTGGCTAAGTATGAAAGTTGTGTGCGGAGTATGGCCGTATTTGATTACGCGAGCATGCAAGCAGTACGCCTGTGTCACTTTGGCCGAAGTTCCACTGCCGCTGCAAGCCAGCTATCGCCACATTTTGTCGCCTTCATTCCTTACGCTACGAGCAAATATGGTGCCACCTATGCAAGATAAAGCCTGACATTCTCAAAAACACGCCACTGGGCACCATAAGAAGCGTGTATATGTGTGGCAATTCCGAATTTCTGATCGGTAGGCGTCACAGCTCTCGCGGCTGCCCGCACACCGTGCGCCATCCCAAGCGACGGAACAGCACATGATGCGCGCTGATTGGCTCGTGTCCGCCGACAAACCACAGGACAAGCGTTCGCGCATAGTTCGTCTAAAATCTCTGCATATACTTTAAAAAAACAAGGCAGCGCACCAAGACACTTTAAAATCAATAATTTGTGTTTAAATACCAGCCTTCCTTCCAGCAACGACGTTTTTAAATCTCGAAGGCCGTGCTTTTCCAAAATGCACGCCCTAAAGAAAAATGTAGATCTCGGAGGCTAAATTCACGTTTTAACCGCAGTGCGGCGCTGCCGCAGTGTAACGGTTGACGGTGAGCTGGGTCACGTTGTTTTGCTGTGAGCGGTGAGAGTGTTCGTTACACAGTAATTTAATCATATTTTCGAAGTGCCTAAACAAACTGTGATCCGTACCGTGTGCATTAACCATCAGGAAACCTATGGACTCGTGTAACGCCATTAGTTCGCCTTATGTTTCGTGTGATACGCCAGTGTCTTGTGTACTACAGCGCCCGTCGAGCGGCCTTTGTTCTCGCCTGTCCGCGTTCGCTCGTGGAATACCTGATACTGTGGCTTCGAATTATGGTGCGTGAAAGAATTTGTTGACAGTTGTGCTTTCGTGCGCTGGTGTTCATCGGCGATTCAACAGTGTTCGCGCTGGAAAGAGTGTCGTCGCGTGGTGCCTGCGAGACGAAGAAGCCGTTTGCTGACCACATTGAAGGTAAGCAGATCTGACGCTTGCGCGCATTCTCGCAGCTTTTGGTTCATGTAGTAAGCTTTGTGGTACGACAACAGAACACTTTCTGAGCGTACGTTGACCATGTTGCTGTGCACATTTAGCAAAGCGTTTCACGAGGGGAGTTTCCGTGAAATGTATCATTTCTTGATGTGGAGTGATGTGCTACCACCGCCGATTGTTGGGACTTAATGGGTAAATATTTACGTAAACGCTGAAAGTTACTGTTTTCTCGGTAGTTTCCCGGCAAGAAATTCTTCCGTAGATATGAATTTCCGCAAGTTACGTTTGTAATGCATGTCGATGTGTCACGGGCATCGCGAGTTGGCACGCGACTGCGATGTTTGACACTTGAACAGGTATTAGCTTGTGTGAAGATTACTTTATTGATAGTGTTCAGATTGAAGTGCAGCTTCGCGAGAACTTGTCTGCATTGTTTGTGTTCTTCGACGTGCTCGTGTATTTGTCTTCTATATTGTAGGGCAAATGTAGACCGACATTACAACAGCGAAATTTCTTTTTAATCGAGGCATCTCAATCAGACGCTCGTTTTCATTAATATTTTCATCCGAAGAACGGGATGTGAGTTCCTGCGATTGTTAAAGACAGTGGTTTGTAGCACTGCCTAATAAGGGATGCGATTTTCTTGCGATGCTTTGCGCTCGATGTTTGCCACTCTTATAACCCACCTTTCACGGCTGGCTGTTATAGTTAATAATGATAGCGGAATGTCGGTCAGATCAATGAGCAAAGGAGTAGCATCGGAAAAGGGATCGCTACAAAATCGCGGTCTAGGTTTTAGACCCTTCGTAATCGATTGTTCATTTGATTTACTAGATCTTTAAGTTTTGGTGACAATTTCCCATGTAGTCTGATGTTTGCGGCTGGTTTTATTCCCGCCTGAATTTTACCATATAACAGTGTAACCACTTGAGATATAACTACGAGACATCTGTACAAGCAGGCACACAAAGATTTGTTGTCCAGTTGCCTACTCCTATAAGTCATGTACTACTTAGCAGCTGCTGCAGAAATGTTTAAAAAAATTTGTGAGCAATTTAATACCTGACTGGACTGGCAGCTCAGTCTCTTTCAAACAATTAGTTAAAAGCTTCTGTGTTGCCCTGATGTTTTTATGATCTGTTTTTGACTTCTCCACGTTTCTTCGCTGTGTGCATACAGGCCAGGCTGTTCTTGCTTAAATGAATATTTTTGAATAAGTGAAAAAGATTGGCTTTTGTTTTGTTTTTCAGGTGCCTTGTGAGCTCTCACCCAAGCAACACATTCCAGAGGTCTGCTGTGAGCAGACGTGGCAAACTGAAGTAACATTCAGATAGTCCAATAAACTGTTCGTAGTTTCAGACAAACTTTTGCAAAGTATAGTCAAAACTTTCTTTTAAAAGTGCAATCACTGATCCAACCTGATCTTTCCATCCAAACATTACATATTATATTAGTCACAAAGACATAACTAGAACAGCAGCACTGCAGTGAGGAACGTACAGTGGTTCTCCAAGTGTTATACTGAAATAATCTATGAAGGCTAATTATTTTGCAATTTTAGAACAAATTGTCATGAATTTCTGTGCCATAGCAGAGTTTCAATCCATGCGCTGCATCATGTAGGGAAGAGTAACCTTACAATGAAAACCAATGCAAAACTTTTTAACTCAGGAAAAATTTATAAATATAAAATGTGTACAAGGAACTCTTCATCTATGCATGTCTACGTAAAATACAGGATTTAGTCACTGCGGCCACATAAAGGATGCATAAAGGTAGGACACACGAAGGAAACATAAAAGCAGTGGCCAAATTTCAACATGGAGGAAACATAAAGTACGGTAACATAAGGGATACATAAAGGGAGGACACACGAAGGAAACATAAAAGCAGTGGCCAAATTTCAACATGGAGGAAACATAAAGTACGGTAACATAAGGGATACATAAAGGGAGGACACACGAAGGAAACATAAAAGCAGTGGCCAAATTTCAACATGGAGGAAACATAAAGGATATTTCCTCATGTGAACTGCGGGAAACATACAGTAAACATAAAGGACATAACCATTTTCATAAGGGATACTATGAATGCCTATTCGCCAAGATTTATAATGATCCTCGCAAACTATGGAATGCAGTTAATAATCTGGGACAATTTGTGGAAAACAAAACGCCCTTCAACGTCAAAGCCCTCTCCCAAGACATGAGCGATGATGCGGCTATTATGGCTTTGAACGAATATTTTGCCCACTCCGGCGACTATTTGCCGCCTTCTTAACAGAGTACACGGGAAAGAATCTGCCGTAGAGTAAGACAGCCTAACACAATTAGTTTAGCCCCAGTGACACCGTTTGAGGTATTAAGCTCGATAAGTATACTACGTAGCAATGTCGCAATAGGTTCTGAAGAATTAAGTGCGGCGCCTATGAAGTATGTTGTGGATCTCATCTCGGAGCCCCTGGCTGATATCAGTAATTGTATGTTCGTTTCTGGACTTTTCCCTTCCGATCTCAAGCTTCCGCGTGTATGCCCTGTGCATAAAGGCGGTGCTCTAAATGACATTTCGAATTACAGGCCAATCTCTGTTTTGCCCGTTCTGTCGAAGGTGTTTGAATCTGCCACAAATTGTCGATCCTGAAGCCGTGATGCACTCAATGACTACTCGGTGAAGGGGCCTGAGTGCGCTGTTCTGCAAACAGTGCGGCCGGCAAAGGCACGCTGAGTTTCGTTGGGTGATGCGGCTGCCTTGGAATCTATCACTGATTTCTGCACTTGGACATCACTTTTTGTGTTCTTCTTACACATTATTTACACGTTTCGCATATTTAAAAAGTCTTCGAGCGCAGCCTTCTGCGTTGGATTTATTAAAGCGGTGAACTTGTTTACATCGACATCTACAGCCGCAGCTCGTTGTTATGATCAAATATTGTGGATAAGGTCCATCGCTGATATGAAATGGTGTGAAAATGTAGGAAAACATGCATATCTGCGCATATGTGCCATGTTGTTACACAATGAGACGAGTCAATATGAGCCGCCGAACCACTTAAACAACGGCAACTGTGATCCAGATGCATATATTACGGGCTGTTAACTCATTCTCGCTTTTCTTTAACTCCATCATACTTACAGTTTTAGCGTGCCATAGACCATTCTTAGAGAAAACTTTGCCCGCATCAGTGCTCATTTGTAGGCTCATCAGTGCTATCACGAAAACGCGCGGATGCCATCGCTCACATGGCGTTGGTATAAATGAGCGAGGCGGTTGTTTAAGCTGCTGCATACCAAATACACCGTCTCTTGTTTGCCGCTAGACGATGCAGAGGCAAACAGTGCATCTCTGAAATTGAGTAATGTGTCGGCAAAGCAACACGTACAGGCCCACCCATATACGTAGCGAATGCGGCCGACAGCCTACAGCTACGGTGACGTACAGATGTCGGCACAGCGCTGTGTCACCGCTTACCGCTTATTGTCTACGCGCCGTGCGAAGTGAAGTGTAGCTGATTTCAAATCGCCAAGTCCGGAATTGAACTATAAAAGCTGTTTCGGTCGACCTAAATGCTTACATTTCAGTTCAGGTCTGCGGTAGTGAGTTCACAAACTCGACAGAGCCAAGTCAAGCTTCGCTACGCAGGATTGACATTGGCTCAAACTTTGTGGGCACGGCTTGAGAGGGTTAACGCTTGTGCATTTCAACTTGGTAGGCGTGCTTGACTCATTTTGAGCACGACTAACTATATATACAAGCGAAGAGGCTGTCACTATTGTGTTGTCGGTTCGACGGCCAATCGCGCGTGGTTCGGTCGAACGATGGTCGGCACGCTGATTTTACCGGTGCCTTCGGCAAGAAAGCCTGCCGCAGTACAACTCGCGCTCGTCGGTTGCGTTGTTGTCGACCTGGTATGATAAAATGTTTCAGTGGCGCACAATAGTCTTTCAATCATTGGAGTTAGCGTCTTGTCGGTCTCGTATCGACCCACTGTTGCCGCGCCTTACGTGTACGTCCAGTCAGGAACGCGCTGCCACCACCAGCAAGTGAGGACCGACGCTGCAAAAAGACTTCGTCAGCAACGTGACGTACTTAAGAGGAAGCTTTAGCTCGGGCCCAACTCCGACGCGTCCTATTCAAATACATGTAAAAACGCAAAAACGTTTTTTCTGAGATAACCCCTGGACCAATTTTAATGAAATTTGTTGCATTTGAGAGAAAAGGTTAAATTCTAGTGGCTGTTGGAAGTGGAATCTTGATTTAGGGCTTGAATTTCGTTAAAAGGATTTTCAAAAATTCAGACGTTTGAAAAAAATAGAAGCACGAAGTTTACAAACTAATAGCTCTGCATAAAAATACATATCGCGATTCTGTAAACGGCATCCATTAGACCATTCAAAGCGGACAAATTTGTTATGTCAGCTTACATCTTACGTGAATTTGTTGCGTTGTTTACGAGGGTTTTGCAAAAGTTGTAATTACACATTTCCCCATTTTTTGAGGTTCATGTGTAACATATCAGTTGTGTCCGCTTTAGATGTGCTATCAGGTACAATTCACAGAATTGCGATATCATGTTTTCTTGCTGAATTACGGAGTTCTAAACTGAAACTGAGTTCTAAACTGAAAATTTGCGATATTTCCCAAATTTTTATAAAACATTGATGACCTAAATCGAAAATTCGAAACCAACAGTCACTAGATTTTAAGCTTTTCTTTTAAATACAGCAAACCTCGTCAAATTTGGTGCAGTGGTTGCCTAGAAAAACGAATTCTCCTTTTACACGTATTTAGATAGGAGCACCCGAGCTAAAGCTTCCTCCTAAATGTCGCCCAAGTGTAACGCACGGATTTTTCGTTAAATTAGCCAGCGACCAGGCAACACGGACGATGGCCTGGCCGCTTTCTTTTTTAATCTGGAGGTCCGGTCTTACGCTAGGCATGCTCTTGGCACCACCCCGACGTCGAGCTACCAGTAGAGTTTCAACGCGGTACATGGCACGAGTGTTTGCTGGAGCGCGCGTCCAAGCGCTTTTTTTTTTTTCGGGAGACTTTCCTGCGCGTGGCCACGCGCGCGACCCTTCCAAAACGTTTCTCGACTAATCCGTTAGTGCAGGGCGCATGCGCCGTCGCGCCATGAAAGAGACGGGTCCTTGAAGGGGACGAAGCGGAGTGACTGGTGACGACTCTCTCGAACAATTGGCCTGTTCTGCCTAAAATTCCTTTGGACGTCCCATTGTCGACAGGATCGAGCCCGAGTGGTGCCGACGTCAGCCGCGGCGCTTTCTTCTTTCGTCGAAGCAGGAGGCTACATAAAACCGGGCTCCTCGGAAAGGGTCAGCAGATTTGTGGAATTCTGAAGGCTGCCAGTGGATTCGTCGTGGTTAGAGTGCGCTAGAATGGCACACTATAGTCGCGGTGCCCTGTTCCTCAGGGCTACTCAGTGCGACCCACGTAAATGGTTCGGCAGTTTCGTGTTACTTTGCCCGCACTAAGATAACCACTTCAGAAAAACTGGGTGGGGAGGTTGGATGGAGCGCCCGTTCTCTCGATGTAGGCAGGCGCTTCACACTCTGTCTTATCTTTTGAAGGTTATCAGTGGTTCTACTGGACAAGAGTTAACGAAAAGGAAAGTGTGTGAAAGACCAGGCAGGGCACTGATAGCGCTAGTTGTGCACTTGCGATACACCACCAGAAGTTCTTGCTGAAAGCTTCCGCAAGTGGTGCCTCTCTCTTTTGCAAGCAATTTAGTCTCGCTCATCCACATTCACGGTCGACTCAGTAGGAGCAGCTAGTCTGACCGCACGAGGCCAAAAGAAGAGTCACTCTGTGTCATTTCGTTCTGACTTGCCTGGAGTGAAGTGCGTGGATGTTATTTGAGCGTCGCATCGCCTATCAGCACCGACGCCACGTGCAGCTTGCGAGACCACAACTCAAAGCATCCCGGCACTGTATAAGGTGAGTCAAAGAGTACGTGTTTTGTCGATGCCTTATATTATGGCAACAAATTTTGGGTTGAACGTATCTTTCACAACGTTTTTTGGAGCGCTCGCGCAACAAGCGTGGAAAAATGTTTGGAAAATGACGGAGCTAGTCGTCAGCATAAGTGGTTTACCTTCTTAATAACAACTCGATACTTGTCCTTTGCTTCTTTTTTGGTTGTTGACAGAGAGAGATTAAACGTTGACGAACCGAAACGGCCGACAGTAGGTCGAACGCCGTTGTTCCTTAACGTAGTAAGGTAAAACTGTAGCGCTGTATGCCAGATCTTGCGTGCTTAAACCAAACATGACTGCATGCACAACATTTCAGCAACGACCACTGAAAACACGAGTCTGTAATGGATAAGCGGTCGCTTCTTGTCCTCAGCGGTTGATGTCAATGAGGCGGATGTAAAATAACGTTAACACTATTTCACGAGGTCGCGATTACCCTGTGCCAGGGTCAGGCGCAGCTGCTGCCTACGACTTTGAAAACGGCATTTTCATTGCGGCGATTTTGTCCTAATATATGCTGAGAGAGGGGCAAAGCTTCGATAACGCTGACATACTTCAGCACAACTTGCATAAAGTTGGATGGGAACAGATGGATGCAGTTGTAGTTGCTGCAGAACTGCTATAGAAAGGGGGCAGATTCTTTTCCTATATTTGCTGTCATACATATAAAGACATATTTCAGTTGCGTTGGGCACCTTATATAGTGGACGCGTTCAGAAATACTTTACTATACATGTCGGCATCCCCCTCCACACTTTGATATCTCAGATAATCACACGGAGGTATACCTTTACTTGAGAATTCGATTATTTGTGAGAACAACAGGATAAATGAAAAAAAGATTTGCAAAAAGATTTGCAATTTTAGCACTGACCTTGCTCCTGCTTTTAGTTTACTATACTGCTAAAAGTTCTATCAAGGCGTTTGCTCGCAGTTGACAGTATAGACTGACGGCACGTCGTCTGTAGCTATACGGGATTTTGTTTGGCACCGTCTATGCCGCTAATTTACGTCTCACGAGAGCTGCTTGAAAAAGTTCATTACGAATGCAGGTAATCAGGACCTGCAAAAGCAGCCATCCTGCACTATAAAAATCCACTCCCTACGGTGACGCAAGCAATCTTCGCTTCAAATGATGGGTGTAATGGACAGTGTCTATGCCTGCATACCATTGCTATTGACCCCTCAGTAGTCTCTCTAATGGCTTTGGCACGCCATTTCGATTCCAATATTTCACCTTGCTGTGGCGCTCTTACGAGTTGCTCATGCCGCGCAGCTAAGGCGATTGCAGAAGCCATTACTCGCGACATTGCAACGCCGACGGGGCGGCCGTCTTCACCTATGATTTTCCATGGGTCAAGATGGCGACCGCGAAAGATTTTTGCAACTCGGTCGGCCATATTCGCTTCAGGGGGAGGGGGGTGGCACAGCACGTGCATATTGGCAACTCAAATCAACATTAGGGGGCGCTGCGGAGCCTGACCCGGTCTGGCTACACTGTGCAGTATGGCGGCTTTACGGAGGTCCCCGCGTACGCTTTCCTTGGTGAAAACATTAAGTTTGTTGCACTGCGATGTTAATTCGCGCTGTTTTGTGGGGGGAGAACGGGTAGTGGACGTCGAGCACCTCATTTTAGTCGGCACCAGTGGTATAAAGAGTAATTAAGTAGAAGTGGTCGCGCGTGTGTGCAAACCTCCGGCGTGACAGCGGACCCGCACGAGATTGTGGTGAGAATCGCCGACGCATTCCGGGACCCATCGATCGTGGAGGCAAAGTGTTCGTGCACTGCTGGATTGTCGCAAAAGTGCAAGCACATCTCGGCTGTTTCTCCTGGCACCTTATCCTGGAACATTTGGTGTAGTTGTCAGTCCCTTTAACGTTTCGTCTCTACATTGCGTTTCAATGCTGTTCATAGTGCAAAGATCGTAGTAAAGTGGAATGTTCATGTGCGTGCACCGTTGTAAGCAGAAGAGATCCTATTATGTGCCGAACTGCAACTTAGCTTCACCTTGTGCTGTGGCGCTTGGGGTTACCTATCACAATACATATCCTGCTTTTTTTCTTTTTTTTGCCGACATGACTGTTCGTTTCCTATGGCTCATACGCTATTGTTTCACAATTTGTGCTCGAGCAACTGCGTGATATCAGTGGCGACTCAGGCAGAACTCATGAAACCAACTTTTGTTGTCTTTGTTAGTGCCCTTCTTAAAGGGGCCCTGAAACTGGCATGCCGCATGATATAGATACCACGACCACCACAAGCTCTGTTCGCAGGACGATCAGACAGCCGTGTGTATTTATTGGTCTCTGTAAGTGATGTAGCTCCAGGCGTCCATCTCGCGTTTAGAGAGTGCCACACATGCCTGAACCACAAGTAGCAATGTGTAAAAAAAAAAAAACTTGACCAGGACCTTGCTACCTTGCCATGCACCGTGTAGCTTCCAGCACACTAGCTGAGGCGAAAGGAGAAAGCAATGCATCAGTGCAATAACTACTAATTCCGCTTACAGTTCAATGATTCGAAAAATTTTTGCAGCAGGCGGTGTCCTTTTGTAGTGAGGTAACTATGATCAGTCGGAAGTGTTTCAGTGCCCCTTTAAGTGTTTGTTAAGTGCTTTAAGTGCGTGTTAAACTTTTATGTCACTTACTTTCCATTTATTGATATGTTGATAGTAAGGACAGCTCTATATGCTCTCTGGAGGTCAATAATTATCATTCACTGATGTTAAGTCTGCACAAGTGTCTCCCCATGTTGTATTACCAGTGGTTTAGTTATGCTTCCCAGGACAGCCATTTGCACTGTATTCAACAAGCTGGGAAGAAGCATAAATTATGGTACATATACCAGCTGGGGTCATTTGAATCAAACCATTCTTTCAGAGTACTCAACTCTGGTGGCCAAACTTTTTAAATACTCATCGTATGCAGGTTTGACACTGTTCCATGTTACTTCTCATGTTCTGTTTGGCCAGATATACCCTCATATGCTAAAAAGTGCAACAAAAATGGGCTTGAGTAAAACGTATGAGGCAAGTACAGTGAACAAAATATTGAGTGCATGTGGTTTATTTTGTGAAAAAATACAAGTAAGGAAAGGGACAACAAACCGCCATTGAAGAATAACCACAACTCTATGCACACAGATCATAAGTGAACTGCAAATATCTCGGAATACCATAAGATGAAAACTTGCATCAGAATGCGTAGTGTAAATCAGCACTTCAATGAAGAATACAAGTTGCAAAAGAATGTGCATTGCTAATTTACAAAAAGTGTGTTGAAGTTGAAGTCTGCAGGTTTGGCCAATGCAAACAAGTGCAGCATGTAGATCACATGGCAACGACCGTGTCTGAAAAGTATGAAGTGGCTGAGTGGCATAAAAAATGCTGGATTTCCAAACAGAAGACTGCACTTACTCTCAAGGCCGCCACGCTTTGATGGAGCCAAGGTCACACGCACAAATGCCTCTATGCAATACAGGCTACTTGCAATATCGCCAGCCATGGCACGACTTCAGGTGAATCACCTAATGCCGAATATGCAAACGCGCCACTGGAATTCATCTTTTGGTGGCACAGCCACAGTTACTTTTAAAATTTCACACATCAACTGAGCAGTCTCTGCAATTATGTTGCTACATGTAGTTAGAGAACAGTTAAAAAGGTGACTCAAGAATGCAGTGGAAATATGCTTCAATTTCACCAATGTCAATGCAATTGTTTTTACACATAACTGGTGCCGTCCTGAAAGTGGATGAATTTTTGTGTAGCACGTCACACGAGCATTCAGAACATCGAATGATGGCAGGCCTGTGAATGTATTTACGTCGCTACTATTTATCGTGTTCACAAACTTCTGTGGAAAAGTACCCGATGTCACTTGGGCAGCCTTGCTTTCTGTAAGCCTTGTCCGTGAAGCCATTTCTAGTAGGAAATTTGCCACGTCTTTTTCTTCTCTTGAGTACTCTGCCATTAATGTCTGGAGGCCAGGTTGGCAAGCACATTCCTGTCACAAAACAAAAGCAAGAGTTGTAATGTCTGACATATCTGACGCGAAATGCAGCTTCTTTTTGTCATTCCAATAATGCACGTCAGTGTATTAAATTCAATGTTGGAAGTAGGAAAGCCAAGCTTTTTGCATCAGTTAATTTGCACCCATCACACACCACAATCCTTTCACGAATTAATCCAGAAAACATGCTGCCGGCTAAGTAAAGACAGCTACCACATCACAAATATATAGAAAAAATAAATTGCCATATTTGCTATGTCCTTGTCCCTTATGGTGTTTGCAAGGCTTTGGTCAAAGCTGTTAGGGGATGGGAAATCGTCCTGCAATGTCAGATAGAGTTCAGTTCAAGAAACCAGTGGTTAAGCAATGTGTGCACAAGTTGCAATTAATGTGCACCCATCACACACCACGTGCTACAATGCTTTTACGATGTAAATCCAGAAAGCATGCCACCGTCTAGGTAAAGACAGCTACCACAACACATACATATACAAAAAGAAATTACCATATTTCCTTTGTCACTTATTTGGTCCATGCTGTTGCGGTCAGGGGATGGGAGATCGTCCTGCAATGTCAGAGTTTAATCCCAAGGAATTAGTGGTGAAGCAATGTGTGCACAAGTTGCAGGCAGCCAATTTACCATGGTGGTCGTGCTGACAGGTGCATGGGGCAACACCTTTGCTTCTAATGGGGAGGCAACAGTTTCTTTGCTTGATTCATTCTGTAATGCATTAAAAGGTGTTGACATCTATTGCATGCTTTGAGACATGGTGTATGTACCATAAGCATATAAGTGCTGCACCATGTAGTCAAATTAACTTACTCTGGCTGACCGATACACACGTCAGCGAAGTCTTGCCAGTGAAAGCTCTTTCATATGAGCATCCTTGTTCTCATCATAACATGACGTCCTTGGCAGGTTTTCAGTTGGTATTGCATTTTTTTCAGCCGCTGTCTTTGACATGCTACATCTGAAAAAATAAATGAATTGTTTATGCTTTGTTGTGCCTCAATATGGGCTGCACCCAGAATTTTTTTTCTTTTTACCTCAGAAACAAAGCCACAATATTTATAAAAAAGCATTTGCAAGGAAATGAAGCACGGTTTGAGTGTGCAAGGCTATGCAACGATGTACACCGAATGTAGCATCTGCAAAACGTAGTTGAAAGCTGCTCATAACACAAAGTACACAGGTGCAAACACCACCACATGACCGGAGTAGTTATGCCACTGAGTTGGGGATGATTTAATAACACAGATAAAGCTAGCTTAGGTACTAATACTGCACATACATATGCGACACGTCAGTAGACGGCGGACGCCGTAAATTTTCCTCGAAACTAGCAAACGCGTGTAAAATTGACATGTGGCTGTCGCGTAAGTGGCAAACTTCTGCAATGAACGCGATAGGCTCGCCGTCGGTGCGAAATACCAGTGTCATATGGCCACTCTTGAGCACGTCGGAGATTCTCAAGTGCAAGTGGCAAATTCGTAATCAGTCGCGCTGGGAAGTGCCCGCGTGCAGTGCGCCTGTGCTGCAAGTTCATCCGCACCACGCATGATATTTATTCCGCTTTAGCATGCCACATACGTGGCACGTTTACACTCAACACTTCCCGAACTTGCTAGTACATCATTCGTAAACATTTGAATCTCCGACGCCCGTATAAGTTGCGCGAGACGTGCTGGGCATCAAAAGCCTCCCGAGTTACAGCCGGGTGTAGCCAACGAGCGCAGAGGTGACGTTGCTCGCAGAAACCGCTGTGAAGCGTCGAACATGAGCTCTAATTACAGCCAATGTGGTTAACAAGTGCAGAAGAGACGTTCCTCGGAGAAACCGCTGTGACAGGTCTCGAACCTGTGCTCGAATTTCGCGTTGCGGCTAACATATGCAGCAAATAATGCATATCCCAATCGCCAGTGCCCGCAATGCGAAACGTGTTTACATAAGGTGACACAGTGACATGTATAATGGCCACGCACAATGGTCATGCATTAGGGTCGAGTTCACAAGTTCACAATAGTGTCTCACCTGGTAAGGAGAAATTATCCCGTGCAAAATGCCGTGAGCAAACAGTCACTGTAAGCGTCACAGCCTTGCCGATGCGGAGGTTAGCGATCCACCTGGTTCTGCGGCTTCAGCCTTTCCACTCGGAGGGAAGTGCGTGAACGGAAATATCGCGGTCCTTCCATCTCGCTGGCACGCACCGAGGAACACAGCAGAACTGCTTGGCCGTTCGCTTTTTCTTTGCTAGCAGCTTCATTCTTCCGTCCGCGACAGCAGCCTCCACGGCACACACGGCGACTGGACCTCTGTATTTCGTTTCTCCCTACTGCCGCTAGGTGTCGCATGAATTGCTGGAGTTGCGAATATGGCAATAGGTGACAGGGGCGAGCCGGAGATGAAAGGCGACACTAAAAACTAGTTTTCACCCCACCACGTCGAATGAGCAAAATCGCCTGTGGTGCTCCCTTGCCATTGCCACGTTCTGCCCTCAGAAGCATTGTAGAAACTGCAGCGCTTCCCTTTCTACTAAGGTGCGAGTCCACAGGGGACGTAGATAGAACTGTAAGGAGGAGAACAGGTAGTTCTGATACAAGTGAGGTAGGCGGAGGGGGGAGTTCGGAGAGAAGGCAAGCAAACATTACTACTATACCAACTGGATAACATTAGGGTCAAGGTACGTACGATACAGTACGTTCCTGCTATTTATCAAAAATAAAATAAAAATATTTCAAGCAGAGAAACTACCCAGCACGGGCAGAAGCAGCGCCACATTAATTAAAGCGCACCGCAGGGTCCAGGCGACAACACAAAAGCGGTCGATCGTCAAATCGACATTGCTGTGCCCGCCGCGGTAGCTTTGCGGCTATGGCATTACTAGAGGTCGTGTATTTGATCCCAAGCGAGGGAGCCGCATTTCGACAGAGGCGAAATAGAAAACGCCCGTGCGCTTAGATATCGGACACGTTAACGAACCTCACGGTGTGAAAAGTAACCCGCAGTCCGCCACTACGACGTGCCTCATAATCCAATTGTGGCTTTGACACGTTCCAGCCCCACAATCCAATTTATGTTTAATACTTCTGCCACCACGCGATGTGCTATGCGAGGCAATGACTATGCTGAACCCTCTCAGAGGTGACGAAATATGGCGCACAACAACGCCTCAAGCAAACACCTCCCATTGTATGCTCTGTGTACTACGCAGACAAAAAGCAGTGGTGCCCGCAAGATAACGTTTAGTATCAACTCGTCATTCTCGTCTGAGATTAAACGTTGAAGTAATTAGGCTTTAACCACCAATATCACCGCTAATTATCTCATATCAAAGCATCCAGCACAGAATCCTTCGCTTACATTGAATCCCACAGTTCGTGGGATCTCCAACATTTTTTTTGTCCTTTCTTTCTTTTCTTTAAGTTTTAACTATGTTTCGAGTAAAAGTCGATCCGTCATTCCAAGTTGATGAGCCTAGACTTTACGCTTCCGTGCCTTAGTGCTGTGATATTATCCATGATAGCCGTCTACGCATGATAATACCTAAAGCTTGTCGCACAATTATCAGACGCTGAGACTAGCACGAGCTGGAATCTCTTGCCTGTTACCTTGAATGATTGGCTATATGCAAACGACTTGTGCATATGGGTATCTGACTCGAGTCCTGCAGCCGTTAAGCAAAATCTACAAGCTCGACTAACGCTAATTAGTTATCTTTTTTTCAAAAGCACGGGCATGATTATTTCACCCAAGAAAACTACTGTGCTTCGTTTTAGAAGGATATGCCTCAATAAATTGGTAATGTTGTTAAAAGACATGTTTTTTGCCCTATGAGAAAACACACAAAACGAAGACACACAAAGACAACACGGTCAGCAGTTCCCAGTGATATAATTTGGGCTGCGACCCCTTGAGGCAAAAAACGAGTCTTTTAGCAAGCACCAACAAGACCGACAAGCATTTCTGTTGCAACATATTGGTAACGGTACGTTGTAATCGCATCTCCCGAGGCGCACACGAGACACCTCTTGCGTAAGCGTTGGCAGCCAGCGGTTTTCCCGTTTCCGTAAATCAACGGTGAACTTGCGATGAACACCGTCGGCGTCGTATTTGCAACCAGGGTTCAATGCCCCGGGTGCATATTGAACGAAGTCGAGCGCAAGAAAGCGTTTGATTTCTTTTTGCGTCACCGAGAGGCCAATGTTAACAGCGGCCCGTGCAACGTCGACGTCTCCACACTTGAGCTGCAGAATGCATGCCTCAGCACCACCGTCAACCACTGCGTACCTGGCTTCGCAATCCGGTGGTCAGGACAGCATTCTCGATCAAATAGACAGACGGGCGGCCATTTGGTTCTTGTAAGTGGCCACTCCAGCACTGCTGTAAGACTGTCACTTTCAGTAGCACACCCGTTTGAAGTCGGTTGCTGCTCGGCACTACAAGTCTCCGACAAGGCGACCATGTCTGCTTGCGGCATTGCGCAATTCACTCCAATGTATGGGGCGTGTAGTCTGAACATTGAGGACACGATTGAGACGTGTCAGTTTATTGCGGCTCGTTGGAGCCTGTCGATCGTGTGCTCAAGTCCTAAATTCCCGCTTGTTTAGCAGAACCACCTCGTCACACAGAGTTCTATCAGCAGTACCACTGCGATGCCGAAATGAAAAATCATTGTTTCGATTTGTTAGGTAGAGGCCTTCAACAGCGGTGGCACGCGATAGTGCGACGTACACGAGCCGCAGAGGCTGCCTCTTAACCTAGTCGTGCATAACCTGGGATTCGTGCATGGTCATTGCATTGGCTTGTAAGATGGGAAAGCTGACCCTCTCGCAAGTAACGTTACCGTGCATGTACGACCTTACGGTCACATTGCGCCTCGGTATGGGAACGCACGTCGGTCGTATTGCAGGCTGGCGCAGCCTAGCGTGTTTTGCGTTGGTCTTTGCGACGACACCCGCAGATGCACCGGGAAGCTCTCGAGTAACAGGCTTTGTGGGTAGTCATTCTCGTTATTTCCTATGTAGCTTAGTACAGCCGACATTGCCGCGGACTAAGTCGTCTGTGTTGAGTCTTATGAAGGAACGTTTTGCAATGCTCAGTTTGAGTTCTCTGGGCACAGAACACAGAGTGGCATGTCCTACATTCACTCACTCCTTTACTGAAGACAGCTGAAGAAAGCATTGCTCATTTGCAAAGGCTTTTCGTGGGGCATTTTCTTGCCATCGTGTTACGTTACATGAACTGCCATGAGCGCCAGAAATTTCACTCGTTTCTTGACCAAGAATCACCCGTTTCTTGACTGCGTCGGACTGATTCGGTTGTACCCCTTCCCTACCTCCTCCCTGAGCAGTCGTTGCTGTCACGTGTGAACAGGGAGGCAAGCGTGGCAGCCCCTGCAATGCTACTGCAGGGTGGGGGGAAGTCACGCCTAATTACGGCGTCCACAGGGCATTGTGGATCCGCTTCGCCGAAGCGTTGTTGAAGTCGCCTATCTTGCCTCCAGCTCTCTCCTCCCCTCCCCCCCCCCCCACCTTCAACGCTGCGCGCAAGGCAGCGCAGCAGTAGCAGTAGAAAAGATCAAGATGCAAAAAAAAGCTTCGATTTAATACAGCGCTGTTGCGTTCCACATTCCTTGCCGTACATGTATGAAAACAGAATGCGGCCCAGATGGGTGATGAGCTGAATGGCATGCAGTCGTACATTGTCTGAACTACCCTGTACCATCGTGTTGGTTCTAACGATTCAAGAATGGCTCTCTTGTCACGTTTTGCACGTCGAGGACAAAGTTGACTGTGTTAAAGGTCTCTTCAAGCAAACAACTAAGGCTGTCGGCATTGAATTGGGTTCAAGTTCTACGGCGCCATGCTTAGATCAAAAAGAAAAGGACCGTCGTTTATTTCCTTTTTTTTCAACACCCGTAGTACCACAATTGTTATTGGTGCGCCGTATGACACTTTATACAATTTAACAGCGGCAGTAGTTGCGAATACACGTCCTTCGGCCAGCAGCATCGAGATGTAAGCAAGAGAGATTTCAGCGGAACTAGTGTATGAACAAAAGAAAAAGTGCTTCTACGAATGAAATAAACAATGCGTTTAGCTTTTCTCGGCGTGTATTATTTCAGTACAATTTTAACGCACTAGAAAAAAATACATATAGGAATTCTACATTCCGTTTGTGAAAGTGAAATACACTTTTTCTGGAGGAGGGCCCGATAATGGACACCTGCCTAATGACTCTTCAATTGTTTAGCCAGAACAACATACTTTCAAGGAAATGAAATCAATTTAAATGATGGGGTTTTGCGTGCCAAAACCGCGATCTGATTATGAGGCACGCCGTAGTGGGGGACTCCGGAATAATTTGGGCCCCCCGGGGGTTCGTTAACGTGCGCCCAAATCTAAGCACCGGGGTGTCTTGCCATATCGCAAGAAAATCAATGAAGCTGATGAATATGACATGCGTTATTCCACTATGTTTGTAGGCTTTATAAACTCCAAAGAAACGGCATTGCATCGGGGTATTCTATGTCACGATTTATTGATTTATTACGCTTAACTGCTGAATATGGCGCAGCATTTGATGGCATATACGGAGTAAGTGAACAATCGGGAAGGCAAAATATTTAAATGTTAGGAGAATCACAACTGCCTGTAAAAATGACGAGCAATAATTCCATCAAACATGTCTGTGTCATTTAGAAGCAAGCATACGACGACATTATAAGTACAGTGACTCGCCGTGCGTGCTTTATTGTTCGAGTACCCGAAACAAGCTCACGCCGAGCACTTTAATTAGTCGGTTAGTAAATATTCATTCTCCTAAATGCTGCTTTCGTGGAGTCGGCACCATTCAGATATGGGAAGAGAAACGAAGAACACACGCGAAAAGCCGCGGCATTAAACAAAGACATCAACCAGTATACCGCATGCAAAGTGCGCAGCTTTGAAATTTCCAGGAAATGCAAACGCTACTTTTATCCTCTGACCAAAAAGAGCGATTTCAGCCAAGAATAGAAGGTGTTGCAACCAGATTAACTACGCTGGAGTCTTTTTGAGCGCTGCATAGTTATACTGAAATAACCCAATATGAAAGTAACACGCAAAAACACGCATACCGACACGCAGGCCGATACACGAGCTCGTACTTGCTTAGGCATGTTGGACACCTTGGGTCGTATAACGTAAAACTATTCTAATGTGCTTTTATACGAATCTCCTGACGTCAAATCTACGTAACCAACGTCGCAAGCAGCAGGCGGTGACCTGCAGCGTTGTCTGAAAAAGCCAATCAAACGTTTGCATTTAGGAGGGCACTTTTGTTTGCCTTCGAAACGAACAACATTGCCTGCATTGAGGGGTTTTTCTTACCTTATTGGCTGACAAGAAGCGAGAAGTACGCTCCAGTAGAGAGGGTTTCCATGGGGCTGAGCCAGCGCAGTGAATATAGATAACCGTATAAGGGCGCTGGTGCTGGCGTCCGCAATTGGTCCGCTTCCCCTTACTTAGATTGCGGTGGCTGGTTGAAAATCGCGGTGGAAGGCTAGGATTGGACTATAGGTTAGGAATGCCGCTAAAACGGACACGCAGTGAAGGGTTGGCAGTGCGATGCCGTACACGTGCCGAAAGGCTCGTTAATGTTATACTATCAGCCAAAAAGATTTACTATACGGAAATAAATCCACGCTCTCGGACAGATGCGAGTAGCTATTGCCTGAGCGCTTGGCGAGCAGCCATCTTCTATCCCTTTCGGAACTATGCAGTCTTCGGCTAATCATAAAACACATTCAGTTTTGTTGCGCATATTAATACTTCTTTAACGCGGTCAGTTTTCGTGGTTTTATGGCGTTGCGTGGCGGACAGGCGAAGTGGGCGCTGCGCGAGAGCATTTGCCCAATAGCAAAGTGCTAAGGGCGAAATGGCGTCGAATGAGAAATGACGATTTTTCTTTCGTTTGGTGCAATCGTGCATAATGAGCTCCCGCTCGTCATATCAGATGGGAAGCTATCGCGGTTTTGTGACGTCGCGTGACCGACAGGCGATGTGCAGGGGGGGCCAGAAATTTCTCTTTGGCATACTGTGGAGGCCTTGGGCGCTATAACATAAAACTATTCCAAACGTTTCTATTCCAATTCTTCAATCAGCCCTCCGCGATTTGTCAAAACTTTTTTGGACCACCCCCGCTTAACCTGACTGTCACGCGACGACACGTAAACCGTGATAGCTCCATATCTGATATGACCTGTACAAACTGATTATACATGATTTTGTCGAACAAAAGAAAAACAGTTCTGACTAGCTCGACTCAAACCCTTCTGAGTCATTAGTTATTTCTGATTCAACCCCTTTTCGCCATTAGCCCTCGGCTATTGGTCAAAAGTTTTCGGGCTGCAACCACTTCAGCTGCCTGTCACGCGACGTCACAAAACCGCAAAAACGCACGCACCAAGGTGACATGTCTACGCGATAAAGATGCTTTATTATGCCAAACAAAACTGAATTTTATTCTGAAGAGCCGCAGGCTGCCAGGTTCCGAAAGGAATAAAAGATGGCTGCCACCGATCGCTCAGGCACTGGCGACTCGCACCTGCCAGAGAGCATGGGGCTAATTGCGTAGAATAAAACTTCTTGCGTGGCCGTGTAACATTAGCGACTCTTAGCGTGTCTGCTAAATGTGGCGCTAAATGTGGCGCTAGTGTCTGCGGGGTCTCCCGTGAGCGTTGCCTCAAGCTACATGGGAATGATGGGAAGTACAGGCTTCAGATCTACTTCTGTCTTTAGACTAGTGGAATTTGCCTGCGGCGCAGTAAACGAAGCTATGTCAATATTATAGCGCAAAATCTAATCTTACTTCTACAGTATATTATATAATCTACCATGCGTTACATAAAATTTGTATGACTTTGAGATTGAAGCACGCGTTACTATGGTTTATTACCAGGGCACACCAGGGTATGCATTCTTCTGCGATTCTGTTCGCGATTTAACGCCAGAGAATAATTATTTGTTTATTTTTAGAACAGCAATAACAACCGTTCATGTACTTGTATAAAAATACTCATAAAGCATTTATGGAAATAAAAATGGTGCATTGTGAGAAAGTGTTGTGTCCTTGAGAGGAATGCTACAAGTGTCGTCTGCTACAACGCCTGCTCGCTGCCAACGCGACATTTTTCTCGCAGACGACAGACACTTGCGAACTCTCTCGCTCTATCGTAAGACTGCCTCGGCTGTCACGATTGCGTCGGCTGTCACGAGGCTGCGTCGGCTGTCACGATTGTCACGTCTTCAAGAATTTAAGCACATCTGCTGTAGTGCTAACTAGGGCGCTGTGGCTTCATTTTATATTATATTTACGCACCGCTTCCGAAGCGTTATGGCGTGGCGTAATATTTGCACTTACCCATTTTGCAACACTAGACAACAGCCTGGAAGCGGCTACCTTTCCTACCACAAGTAAGTTTGTGTTCTCAAAGTCCTAAAACACGCATTTCAATGAGCACATAAATGAGCAATGCATAATTAGGCCCTTAAAAAAATTTGATTGTCAACCCACTAGAATGTCGTCTATCAGCAGTGCCTTCTTTTTCCTATTCTGAAGTTTCATAAAGAACCTAACGCTACAGCGCCAACCTAACACAGTTAAGAAACCAAGGTCCAATCGATCAAAATATGTTATTTCAATAGTTACGCTACCGTCGCTTTGTCGTCAGGTATTCGACACGACACCGCGACACAAACAGCGTCCCAGCCGCTGGCCCAGTGCGCTATCGCCACTTGCAGCAACATAACAAAGGGAGAGAGCTCTGCATTGCACTGTCATATTGCAGCTTATAGCAATTGCGCTCAGCGAAACCAAAACTGCCAAAAAATACTTGTAGACTAGTTCGCCAGTCTGCAGAATGCACATCCGTATCCTGTACTTCCCATCATTCGCGTGATGGTTCAACAATCGCAGCGCCAGATTTCCCTCTAGCTCTACTAATATGGAAATATGGAGCACACGAAGCGTCTTGTTCTCCGAAGGGAGGCAGCACTGGCAATTCCACGCAAACTTGAGGCCGTCGAGCGTGCCGTTGGGAAGGAGGCGATCGAGAATGTGGGAACCAAGGGCAACGTTTTTTCGTGGTTGTGGACTTTTAGACGTTCTTTTGCGATAGCAATTATATGGACACTTCCGTATAAAGCCCAAGAGCGATGAAACCGTCGCCGCGTGCTGTGTATGCTGTATGTGCGAGTGAAAGCGTGCGAGGCTGAGCCGGCGAACACGGTTCAATCTAGCACCTCGCGTGCGCCAGCGAGGAACGCGAGCCGGAAGCGTGCCCTCTCCTGACGCGCGCGAAGCACGGGGGTCAGAGAGCGTTCTCCGGCGGCTGCTACGGTGCCTCGATGTCCTCCTCCCTCGCCGCTCCATAGAGTGGAGACAACTGTGGTGTCTACTAGGGCGATGGGCACGCGAATGGCGGGCTCCGTAGCTGCCGCCCATGACGGACGCCGTAGGGACGCGTTCCCGGCGCTCGTGGGTCTTGAAATCGACCTGCGATGTTTGCAGAGTGCGCAGAGTGCCGGTAGCTTGGTATGCGCTGTGCTTTCAACGTTTCGTTAGCGCTGAAGCGACTGATGCACGAAGGTCAATTCACTTGCTGCTGCCGCAATTCCTCACTCCAGTATTTTGACAGCGAGGTTTCGCGCTCATCGAGCCAGACGTGTTTATGTTTACGTGTCTGTGCCTGGCCCAGTGCTTGTTAATTTAGATAAATCACGTTGGCGGGCTTGTTGGTTTCACTCCGTGATAGAATGGGCAAACGCGACTGAACAACGACGTAGAAAGCAGTCGACACACAAAGATTGAGCTGTCTCTGGGTGTCTGCTTCTTTCTACGTCCTCGTTGAGTCAGGCTTACATATTCTATCATTGTTATTTTCGTTATTAAGTGAATGTTTAAAGCTTATACACGGTTGCTAAAACTACTGTCCTTACTTCGTACAGCTATCCACTAATTTGCTATCATCGGTGCTTCGCCTTTCGGTCGAAACTGCGACATTTTTTCAATCTTTGTGGGCGGCTTGGCGTACTTCGAACGTCAGGGCGCCCGCCATGGATTTGGCGGCGTGACACAAATTGTTCATTACATAGGCGAGTAGTAAAATAACCCAATCTTCGCAGCATTTCTAGCCTTTTAGGTTAATGGCCCCGGGTTAGGGATATCTTTTCTCTTCGTGGTCAAAACATGCTATACAACGGAAGTAACTTCCTTGAGCGAAACGCGCTGGTCATCTTGAATTGTGAAGCAACAGTTTAGTGACTAAATCTTTTCGGCAACCATATTTTTTTCTTCTTCTATGCGCAGGTTCTACGTGAGACGACCGACGGACTGCGTTCAGGGGGCAGCACAGCATTTCGCCATACAAGTGGGCGGTGAAGCATGTCTGAATCGTCACAATCTGTCGTCACCAAACGTGCACCCCACAGGTTCAACACCGACTGGAATGGGCTGAACATTCCGTGTACCAAGAAGGATGGTGCCAGCTGCAGCTTAATGAAACACCGTCGTGATTTGAACAAGGTCCTTCTAGCAGCTTGCCTAGAGCTTGGGGAAGATGGGCGAGGAAAGAGCAGAGGCGCCGTCCTAATCGCGTGTGGCGCGGCATGCCGTTGCGGGTACACTACATACGGTCCGGAGCAAGTCTCGCGGGAAGCAAGGGCACTGAATCTCGCCGAGCATCTTCTCGCGGAGCATCGTTGCATCACAGCGATAAAATTCAAGGTCATTTGGATGGGTCGCGCTTTGATGCGTTCAGCGATAAATCGCAATCGCTTTTTGAAAAGCATTGCCTTCTGCCCTACATTTCTATCATCACCTCACGACGACGGTATCTTGCTCGAAATGCTCAATCCTATCCCACAGCGTGGAAATGTCGCCTTGAATGTCAACGAATTCGAGGAGGAATGGGGAGGCAACGTTGACATGCCTGGAAGGTCACTCGGCTTAGGCATGGATCACCTGATAGCACTCGACATGTCAGAGGTCCACATGGCCGGTAATCAAGCGTGTTGGCTGATCCGGCAGCTCACTGAAAACAAGAGCATCACTGAGCTGGGTGTCTCAGAACGCGTGTTCGGCTACCGCGACGAAGCCTCCAATGCGCTCTTCGCCAGATACCTCGTCAAAGAAGACTGCGCGCTCCGCAAGCTGACTCTCAAATCGAGCATGTTTGACTACAGAGGGTTGCCCCTGAGCGAAATCGTCGATGCAATCTGCAAGATGCATAGCCTTCAGGAACTCTACGCAGACATCGTCACTAGCAGCGAAGTATTGTAAGTACAGCTTAGAATTGCATTACGAACCGGCGGCACAGCAAGAGGGCACCTCGCAGCACGTATTACGGGACTTTGGCTGCTTCGCCATGTAATGCGCAACTTGTCATATAAGAAAATTTGAAGCGTCATACTTAGTGTCAAATGTAATTGAACGGACAGAACTTAACGGAATGCCTATATTCTTGTATTTAAAGCGCTGTAGCGAGCTTTAGAATTGTGGATAATTCAGCGAACAAATTTTTAATTGAATATTTGCCACGCAGATGCAGTTTATTAAATAAAGAATTTTTAAATCAAATCGCTCTTCAAGGCTTGAAATGAAGGGGGACATGTTATATATTTCCTTCAAGTGGAAGTACGATTGGAAATTACGTGTTTATTAAGGCGTTTTACGTCATTGCGAGTTTAGTTATTTCCTTGAACTTCCTAGTGTCATTCGTTATGATTGCCATTTATGTCGTGTATCCAAGCTCCAGTTGTATTCGTCACTCTAGAAGACAGCAGTGAGTGGTCATTATTTGAAATTGAACTCGCTCTGAAATGGACACGAAAGCGCTATTTAAGTGAGTATGATTACCTCTCGTTTTCAAATCATCGCTACTAATTGCGAGGGGAAATGATGAGCACCACCAGAGCAAAGGTTAAACTTGGTTGTGGTTGAATTTTGTGCCGGAACCTCAGCCCCTGATTTCAATGTGACTTCATGTATATGATTATGATTTCTTTTTTCATTTACGCCGTTTTATTGACGAGATTGTTGTCAAGATCTTGTGGATCCTTTGTAATATAATGTGCAGGGTGTCTAAGAATTTGAGATTTCCCAATTCCCTGAGTTTTCCAGGTTATCCCTGAGCACCTTTGCGAAATTACCTTTTGAGCCAGAACGTTGCTTTATATCAAGACAGGCTGACACCATTTTGCTCGATGCTGTCACTCTCTAGTAAGCATGTTGAAACAGAAAAATGGCTTAATGCAGTTTGAATAATAAGGAGTAATATCTATATTATTTAAAAACAGGGCACACCGAAACAAATCGTAAAGCCCTTTCCAAATTGAGTGGAACATTTTCAAATACGAATGAACAGGAGACGCATGCCTAAGTAACTATTTTTGAATATGAGCTATTTCTATCAACTGATAGCAAGCGCATCGGTGAGAGGCCTGAACTTTGTCAGAACTAAGGTTGTCTCTGAGCAGCTGGAATGTCAACCTCAACTGTCCTGACATATTCTCAGGCCGTACACAATATCGCAGTGTTGGCTTTCCCTGCTTTAAGGAGTTTACTCTGGTTTGAATGAGGGACGTCTGCATCTCGGCTTCAGCCAACACTCTGTTTTTTGAGCTCAAGGTCCTTCAGAGGTGCGGCGGCACGCTTCCTTTCCCGTTAATTCCTTAGTGCGTTGGACTTTTCTGTCCTCATCCTCCTTCTGTCACGCGTTCACCCCATGGATCACTTGAAGCACACTCTTGCGCAGTTGTACAGTCAACGTCCGATTTTTCGGATAGGGGCCGCAAAAATATCCGAAAAATCGGGCAGTCATAAAAGAATGAATGCATGTGTTTAGTTGCAGTTAAGGGCTTAAATTGCCACAGGCACGTCTGAAAAACCTCTTAAGTCCTGCCAGCACACTTATTCGATATATCAGCGCTCATACTGTGAAAGGAGACGGGGGTGCGCGCCCGCGTGTATAATTAAGGAATACATACTCTGCCCCGTGACAATTGCCCCTTCCGACGCTTGTTATCCTTCACCACGTAACAATGAGCATTAAGCAATGCACTGTGCTCTGCGAGCTTCGAAGCCAACCGCTAGGATTACAAAGGTCGAGTCGGTGCCATTGCTGACAGCGGCCAATTCTTTCAATGAAAAACACAGCACCGCACGCAAGAAGCTTAATCTAAAGCTTAAGATTAACATAGAAGCACCAAAGCCTAACGTTGCCGCGGTGGTCTGCGTGCGAGAGTGCCGGTTCGAGGCTGCGAAATGATCAAAATGGCGGCGGTGGTTGCTTTGATTAACGCCATTTCAGACCTGCAGTCAGGGCAACATACATTGACTATAATGTAGTACGTGGTGGTGCCGTAAAACCGTGCGAATTCTGGGGCATGTTCTTAACATTGGGCGTCTGCAAAATCGGTCATTAACTGCTCTGGCAATACCCTGTGCCGAGAACACGGCGTCAGTGACGATTCGTTGCGACTCCTCTGCTACTGGAGCCCCATTAAACGTCTTTCTTTCCCTTAAATAAAGTTGCAGCTAATTTTTCCTGATAAAAGCACAAATGCCCTGAGTTTTCCCATAGTATTTCTAGACTATTCAAATTCCCTAAGAATTCCCGGTTTTTCCGGTTTGTAGACACCCTGTAGTGGTCCTTATTTCTTAAAACATAAATTATCTTCTACACCGTCAGAAACGTCGATTTCTTTTTATTGCACTAGAATGCATTGCAGCTCTAAAAAGCTTTTCACTTGAGGCATAATTTCCAAACAGACCTTTTTTTTCTTCACATGTTTTTCCAGCATGAGTACGGTCAGCCTCTTCACCGAAGTCATCACACGGAGTGCCACAATACGGCGGCTGAGGCTACCTTCGACGCTATGCGAATGTTACGGATTATCGTGGTATTTAAATCGCCAGCTTCCGGATCCCCAAGCCGAGAAGTGCATGGAGTCCTTGTGCCAAGCCCTGCAGAAACCGAGCTCGACACTCCACCATCTCTGCATCGACATGGGGACGTTTGGAGAAGCAGAGTGTCACACCTTCTTCCGCGCAGTTGCGGACAACAAGGCACTCAAGACGGTGGTCGTCAACACTTTGCCCTGCATCGACAGACTCGACAGAGTCTCCAAAACTATCCGGGAGCGGGGACTCGATGACCGCGTTGTCGTCAAGGGACAATGCGCGCACGACAACACAAGGCAGCTGCAGCAATGCCCGCAAATCTGCAATGCAACCATCAATGCTGAGATTCCAATCGCCTACTTCCCGCGCTCAATAATCCCATCTTTACGTGTTCTCAGTGGCTGCGATCAGATAACTTCGTTGTGGGTTGAATGCTTCAGCTGCCAACGCAATGAATATTCCGCCTTGGCAGCATATATAAGGGGCTCTACCGCGCTCACTGAGGTAGACATATTCCTGCGTCCCGCGTGTTTGCTTTGGCCAAGCACGGTGCTTCGGAATCTGGAGGGAGCACTGGTGTCAGCTGTCGCTTCCAACATCAAGCTGGTCAGAGTCAACCTCAGGGGTTTGCAGCTCCCCTATGACGACTTGAAGGTGCTCGCGGAAGGTGCTAGCAGGAGCCTCAGCCTCACCGAATTCACCGTGACTCTTTCGTGCTTCCTTTACTACCTGAATGATGTCTTCTGGAGCAACTGTCCTGTACCTGTGACCGAAGCTTTCCTCGAAGAAGCCTACCATAAGGAAGGCGCGCTGGCGGACATCCTGGTATGGCTCTGTTCTATTTGTTTTTTTGTCTGTTCGCCATTACAAGGAAAGTGATAACCTGCTAAAGACAGCGCACGCAGAAGACTGTCCACATTGAATATTCGATGAAAGTTACTATGCGCAACTCTTGATTGTCATTACCATACTGCGTCATAAACGCCACCATTATCCATGATCGGCGCATGGCCACTGAGACTAATAACGCTGCTTTGAAGACTGTGAGTACTCGCAAATTTAGAAAGGTAAATGCTGTCATAAAAGGCGTCGCAAAGATGCTCGAGACTACAACAAGGCGCAGAGAAATGTACCTATCATCCATGATTCACGTGTTAACTGAATGATGAACTCGCCAGAGTTCCCTGTGGGAGACTCCTTGGGAGTTGACGGAATTAATCTTGGTTCCGACTAATCAGACAAAAAGATTTGCTTGGTCGTTGCCGCATAGACTGCAGCACACTGCGTGTCTCCTTGCCTGCACCTTTAAATTAATGAAGTGCATCGTTAAGTCTCTCATATGTAAAATATTCCTTCCGACATTTCATGAAATTGCTCCTGATCTTCGCCTTCCATTCACGTAAAGATGCTTGTTCGAGGTATGCGAGTCGAGCGTGACCGAATCACCAGAAAACGTTACTGGGAGAGCGGTTAAGTACTCGAAACTGGGTGTGGCACAACGATGATGTTTATTTTTTTCGACGTCCTAAGCCACCTCATAATTCCCAGCTTCACCATTTGCCTAAGTGCGAAGAAAAAATAATTACTACAGATCTCCTCAGCCGATCAAACTGTAATCTGAACTCCGTGCCACTGGAGCAATGTACATTGCAGAGTAGAACGCGCTAATCACTCAGTAAGTAATTAGTGCAAGGCTTCACGCTCCAGGCTGATTCTCAAAGGAGTGCAAAATGCTCATGCGTTTCGTAGGCGAGAACGAGCAGCATTGCAGGGCGCGAGGATTACATGAGGTGGGCATTGGAAAACACTATGTTCTTGACAAGATGGCGGTTTCCTTTTCGCGATGTTCCTCGTGGTTGCGCTCGTGAAAACAGCGTCGGCGTAACAAAAGAGGCCCTACGCGTCAATGATAATGATAAGCCTCAGTCAAAGAACGTAACCATAACCACCATAAAAGATCTCCCGAAATTTAAAATTCTTGGTGTAAAACAACCTGTATAGCATCGCCAATGATGATGGTCAACAGCGACATCTAAGCGTCAAACGTCGCACCCATATCTCGAAGGGCCGCACTCCGTTATTTCGCTCCTCGCATCAGTTGTAGTGAAAGATGTTGGCTCCAAACTTTACTTGAAAGTCTCTGGCGGGAACTTCGAAACGAGTCACCGAGCCTTAAAACCA
This sequence comes from Dermacentor albipictus, assembly GCF_038994185.2. Lineage (NCBI taxonomy): Eukaryota > Metazoa > Arthropoda > Arachnida > Ixodida > Ixodidae > Dermacentor > Dermacentor albipictus. The sequence goes on along the minus strand of NC_091829.1, from coordinate 86,617,332 downwards.
TGAAGCGTTTTAATAGCGCAACTATTCCTTCACCGGCGTAATACATGCTGATCCAAAGCCACATTAATGAAGCGATGGCTGCAGATTTAAAATTGGTAAGACATTTGAAAAGCCACGCTGGAGTGACTAGACGTTGCACTAAGACTCTCTGCTAACGAACGAAGGAAATACGAACTGTGTCTCTTTTACACAAAACAAATGAAAAAACAACGATTCACCAAGTTTACCTGAAGTATATATAAATACTCAAAAGCTGAATGGTCTCGAACAAAAGAAAAGGTTACCATTAGCCTTTGGAATAATAACTGCGAATATAAAGCTCTGGAAATCCACGCAGTTTACTAAATAAACATAAGCTGCTTCGACTAGGGGAGTCTGAGAATGTTAAAGTGTGTGCGTGAAGGTAGTTCAAATGTAATAACCTGTTCATCGTCACGCAACACGTGACACTGTAGGCACGTGGCTAATAAACTTTCGCACGCTACTTAATCACATCAAGGCTACCAGATTCGATATCCTCGCCATAGGACAGACAAAACGGGATATTACACATCCGGCCACCATGAGCGGCGCATGCTAACGCTCCTACGGCCCTAGATCTAGTAAATATAGATCCCCAAGCTAGTGGCCGGGTTGATGACCGTGGCTGTAGGAAAATTGGTAGTTCAAATCAATGCTGGCGTTGCTGGTCCAGCTCCCAACGGCGACACGTTATCGTTTCGTCCACTTCAATTTCCCTTTTTCTTTACTGTTGTGCACATTTCAACGGCTAATTTGCCCAATGCCATCCCAATATATATATAGTATACGCGCTACGCAAGAGCAGTACCGGTTTGTTGGAGACACGACTCTTGGCAAGTATTTTTTACTAAACGGTGAATGCTTCAAATTACGTAGGTCTTGACCGGGGTTGCATCGGCTTTGTGTTTAATTACGCAACAAAGCTATCGTGACAGCAGATCGTGGTTATCCGCTATCGTGGTTACGCACGACTGCTATCACGATGTGACAGTACGCTCGTCAATCACGTCGGATGCTTGCGTCAACTGCACATCTGTCAAAATTTTCTGAACGAATATATTACGTACTCTGGTGCAGTGAAGAAATCGTGAAATTTGCAAGATACACTTGGAATCAGCTCGCACAGCGGTCATTGGAGATCGCTGTGAGAGCCCTTCGTCCTGCAGATGACGTAAAAATAGACTGTTGATAATGATGAGGATGATGAAGGTGAAGTTTCTGCACCCACAATGGCGGTCGCTTTAATGTTTGTTTGCTCTATGTGAAATCCTGGAGTTGCACTGGATGGCGTTTAACGTTAAAATGTTCATAATCACGTAGCGTAGACTTCATATCGGCAATCTACGAGATTATTTCTGTGGCGAAGCAAACGATTCTATGATCGAGACGGCGCGTCATGTTTTTATAGTATATGCACGGCTACCTTCAATTTCCTTATCGATTCCACGCGCTATCCACTTCAGTTCCACTTTCGCGTAGACTACAGAAGGGCTTGGAACGCTTTACTTTCGCAAGCTTACATTTCTTTGGCTTTACCAACCGTGGCTCATCTTTGTACACGCAGGAAGTGGCCAGGAAGAATGCATCCGCAATCTTGGACGCTGCAGACTTCGTGCTAGGCGAACAAAACGGCGTCGAAGGTGCCCGCGCCATCGAGCTGATGCATGACCACCCGCGTCTCCTCGAAATGCTGATGGAAGGTGCTGACGTCAATAAGACCGAAGCCAAGAAGAGGATCCGCAGCGCCCTGCTTCGCGTCCGCAGGAGTAGCATTGACGAATTTATGACAATGACTGGCGTCGTCAAGGAGACGGTGCAGTGCCTCAGTCATCCCGGTGCCAGGAGGCTTCAGCTCGCCGACATTGGCCACGACTGCTGGCTCCACATTCGGAGTTTCCTGAAGATAGCGGACGTCGTGTCACGTTGAGCCAGTCTAGGTCGGTGAAAACAATCTAGCGGCTTTTTTTTTTTTTCCGCCGTGTGCATGGGGTCGGTTCTTGAAGGAATAGGTCGTTTAACACCGCACGACAAACGTGTATGTGGCTGTCTATAAAAAAATGACAATAACGCGTATTTTTCGTAGATTTCTGAAAAGGAATTCGACCGCAACTTGCGAAGAAGTTGTTAAGTTTGTCAGATTCCTGCTACGGGCATCATTAGCCTTATGACATAATTGTAAAGCTGAGATTGATTTTTCTATGTGCAAGATATTTGCTTTGGTAGTATAAAACGCACATGCTCAGAAGGCGCATATATCGTAAATATTCAATATCGTCTTCCATAGTATTTGAGTCACATGGGAGGAGGAGGAGGGAACTTTATTGTGTGCCCTGCGAGTTGGTGGGGAGGGCCAAAGGGCCCGCCTAGGTGACGGCCAGGACTTCTTGGGTCCTGGCGGCATCCTCGGCCCGCTGGACGGCCCATAATTGATCTTCGAGGGCGGGGCTGAGCAGCGCGGCTTCCCAGCGCGTGTGAAGGCTGCTGCTAGAGATCGCGTTTTCTTTATTGCTATTTAGCCCTCGGCATTCCCATAATATATGCTCCAGAGTGGCTCTGGACTCACATGTTCTGCATTTGTCCGTAGGATATACATCCGGATATATGATGTGCGAGAGCGCAGGATTCGGGTACGTCCTAGTTTGTAACTGCCGCCATGCGACAGACTGCTTTTTTGTCAATTTTGCGTGAGGTCGCGGGAATATGCACCTCTGTAACCTATAATGTTTCGTAATGCCATTATATGTTGTCATTCTGTCCTCCCGTTCCCACTCATTTACCGCACCGTCACGTCCGGAGGGTGTCGGGGCGTCACTTGCGACTGCGGCTCGGTCCGTAAGCCCTCGAGCCGCGTCATGTACCGCCTCGTTGTTGCCGTCCTCCGCGAGGGTGTGAGCGGGTGTCCAGGTGATATATATCTTTCTTTTGTAATTTTGCCCTCCTGCAAGAAGAATTCGTAGTGCCTCAGGGGAGATTCGGCCGTTGGCAAAGTTTCGTATTGCCGTCTGAGAGTCGCTGACTATCACGGTTGCGTTAGTCTGAGCTGCTGCGAGCGCTATGGCTACTTCTTCAGCTATCTCGTTACTTGTGGTGCGTATCGTCGCGCATGTCTTGCACCATTTATCCCTATCGATTACGGCTGCCGTAAATTCCCGTCTGCGACTGTATCGAGCCGCGTCTACGAACACTGCGTCCTTGTCGCTGCCGAATTTCTTCTGTATTTGCATCGCTCTGTTCTTTCTTCTGTCCTCATTGTGTTCTGGGTGCATGTTCTTTGTTAAGGGAGGTATTACCAATCTTTCCTTTGTATCTCTCGGGATGTCAACCTTGACACCATGCTGTGTGTGGTAACCTATGTCTAATCTCTCTAGGATGTGTCTGCCTGCTCTAGTCTTGGAGAGGCCTTCATATTGTGCCGTACATTGCGCTTCAATGAGCTCGTCTATAGTGTTGTGTAGGCCTAATTGCAGCAACTTGTCCGTGCTGGTGCTGATCGGTTGTCCTATGGCTAGTTCTAGTTCTAGTTCTATGGTATTCTAGCTTGATCTTTTCCGCGACCTGCCATTTTAAGTACGGCGCTACGTACACTATTCTACTTATTACGAACGCCTGTATTAACCTGATCGTGTTTTCCTCTTTCATCCCGCTATGTTTATTTGTTATCCTTCTGATTAGCCTCATGATTTGCGCTACAGTTCCTTCCAGTCTTCTGAGGGTTTCTCCGTTGTTGCCCTTGGCTTCAATGAGGAGCCCCAATACCCTGATCCTATCGACCTTGTGTATGGGTTTCCCATCGGCTGTCTTTAACTGTATCTCCTCTCTATGAGTGAGCTCTTCCCTGTAGTTGCCTGGTTTGCGACCTCTGCGAGTCGGTCTGTACAGTAACAGCTCCGATTTCTCTGCCGAGCATGTTAGCCCTGTCCCCTCTAGATATTTTTCGATTGTTTCGACCGCTGTTTGAAGCGTTTGTTCTATCTGCCCGTCACTTTCGTTTCTCACCCATAGGGTAATATCGTCTGCGTATAAGGTATGATTTAGACCCTCGATTTCTTGTAGCTTGGCTGGCAGCCCGATAAGCGCCAGATTGAATAGCATCGGTGATAAGACCGAGCCCTGTGGCGTACCTGCGCTGCCTATCTCGATATCCTCCGAAACTAGGTCCGCTATCGTGATCTTTGCCTTTCTGCCGGTTAGAAAATTGCGTACATAATCGTACGTGCGTTTTCCCAGTCCTAGTTCGCCTACTCTATCCAGTATCGTTGCATGTGTTACGTTATCGAAGGCCTTTTTTAGGTCCAACCCGAGAATTGCCTTTGTCGATCTGCCCGAATCGTCTATGATCTGATGTTTTAGTTGTAACAGAGCGTCCTGCTCTGAGAGGTTTCTCCTGAATCCTATCATCGTGGGCGGGAGCGCGTCGCAGTCTTCGAGGTAGGTGGTTATCCAAGCTAGGACCACGTGCTCCATGAGTTTCCCCACGCAAGAAGTGAGAGATATGGGTCTCAAGTTCTCAATTTGCAGTCGCTTGCCCGGTTTAGGTATTAACACGATTTGTGCCGTCTTCCATTGCTGCGGAATCTGCCCTGCCTCCCAGCATTCGTTAATATATTCGGTTAACTTAGCTATAGACTCATCGTCCAAGTTCCTTAGTGTTTTATTCGTTACACCGTCTAGTCCGGGTGCCGACTTGGTATTGAGTTTCTGCAGGGCTGCCCTGACCTCTGACTCGCCAATTTTGCTGTCTAATTCGTCATTTACCTGCCCTGTGTAGTCAGGGTGTACGACGGGCAGCACTTGCGAGATGTATCTTTTCTCGATTTCCTTGAGGAAGTCCTGCTCTGTCCCTCGGTACGTTTGTATTAGCCGATTTATATTTTGCCTATGTGCCGACTTTGTCCCGTCCGGGTCTAACAAATATCGAAGGATGTTCCACGTTTTTGCCATTCCTATCTGACTGTCCATGTTGTTGCATTTTTCCTCCCACTGTTGTTTGCATAGCTGCTGGGCGTACTTTTCTATGTCCCTGTTCAATTTGGCTATCTTTCTACGAAGCGTCCGGTTGTGTTTTTGTTTTTTCCATCTCCGTTGCAACCCTGCCTTAGCTTCCCACATGTGTAGAAGCTTACTGTCTTTGTTCTCTAGATGCGCCTCCGGCGGGACCATTTTCGTAGCTGCCGCCACATCTCCCTTTAGTTTTTCGGTCCATTCCTCAATACCTTGTGTCGTGTCGTCGGCCTCCTCCCTTATTTTCCTGAATTTGTCCCAGTCGACAATCTTAAGTGGTCTACCCTTTGTCTTGCGCGGTCCTGCCCTTACCGTTATTTCTAGTATATTGTGATCGCTCCCAAAGTCGTGTTGCGTATTTGTCCACTGCGCGTCCCGTATGTTCTTGGTGAATGTTAGATCTGGCGTAGTATCCGCGCAAACGCTGGTACCTATTCTCGTGGGAACAGATGGGTCGGTCACGAGGGTCAGACCTTCCTGCTGCGCGTCTAGCCATAGGTTCCTGCCTTTTTGAGTTTCGAATTTGTAACCCCACGCCGCGTGTTGGGCGTTAAAATCGCCTCCGATCACTACCGCTCGGTTGTCCGCTATGGCTAGGGTTTTTTTAAAGAGCGATCGAAATTTATGGTGTCTGCACTTTGGACTGCTATAAATATTTAATACAAAGAGGCTGTCCTTCGTTTTCCGCATGGGTATGAGTTCTAATAGAATGTGATCGATTGACTTAACTTCCGTGTCGTGTTGAACGACCGAGTGATTTCGCTTTACCAACGTCGTTAGCGCCTTCGTCTCCCCTTCGGCTCTACCAAAGGACTTGTAACCCGACAATTTTGCCAGCCCATTTGTTTCCTGCATCATTATAATATCCGGGTTTTCTTTGTCTTTAAGGTGTTGTTGCAAAATGTATCGTTTTCGATCGTATCCTCTACAATTCCATTGCCAAATCGTGTATCTAGTTCGTCTGTCCATGGCGGCGTTACAGGTTCTCCAATCCCTCGGCGGGTACGGGGGGCCTAGTGTACGGCTTAATGGCCGTCTTAACCGGTCCCCCCCTACTTGTTTGCGGTCCCCATATTGCTAGTTTGGCTTCGAAGTTAGCCATCATTTGTTGCACTTGCTGTAGTATCGCCTTTCCTAGCGCCTCCATCTTTGCCTCTATCTTCGCCTCAAGCCTCACTTCCAGTTGTTCTAGTTTAGTTTCAAATTTTGTTTCGTTCTGTTTGATGCTGGTTTCGATTTTCCGTTCAAATTCCTCCTGTCTTCCTTGGAGCGTCGTGGCTGGCTTGGGTTTCTTTACTCCGGTTTCAATCGGAGCGTTCTCGGTCTTACGTTTATTGGCGGTGAGGGCTACGTCCTCCTCCATTGCTGTCTCTTTTTCCTCCCTTATAACTCGCGAGCTTTCCGCGTTGCGTGGCACTTTCCCGCTCCTTAAACGGTCGTTCTCTTGCCTGAGTTTTTTAATTTCATCCATGAACGCAACATTGCTCTGCCTGATTCGCGCCAATTCTTTCTCTAGCGTCTTAACTCTATTTTGAAAAGCAGCCTCTGCCTCCGCACGCGCCCCGGAACCCGCGTCCGCCCAGCTCACCTGTAAGGGTCCCGCGGCGTCGTTGACGTTGCTCTTTCCTTTTGGGCTCTGCGATCTTCCTCCCCCCTGTGCTCTGGTAGATTCGGTATTACTGGTCTTGGGTCTGGATCTCGATCTGGACCGCGATCTCGATCTGGTTCTATTCGACGTCGAGCGGCCCCTTTCCCTTGCCTGGAGCTTGGGGAAATCTTCTAGTCCAGATCCGTCCTTTGTCCGATATTCCAACCGCTGTCTCCAGTCTTCCCGTCCTGGCCTGTACAGTCTTTCAGCTTCCCTTTCGTGGTACATCGTTTCTTCTTCCTCTCGTCTGACTCGCTCCCAGCGGCGCCTCTTTACCAAATACGGTAACTTGTATCTGGCATTACATCGGCGATCCGCCGTAGGATGGTCTTTGCCGCAGAGCTGGCACTTCGCTTCGCACTCGTGGTCCTGTGGCGGGTTCTCCAAGCCGCAGCCTCTGCATATCCTGCTGTTCGGGTTCGGGCAGACATCGGGTCTGTGACCAAGGCGTCCGCACTGGTAGCATAAGTCTATTTGCTTCCGGTATAGTGAACACTTGACCAGTGCTCTTCCGTATCTCACGTAGTTTGGGACGTGATGCCCGTCGAAAAGGATGATGACATTCGTGGTGTTTCCCATCCTTTTGGCCATGAGGACCGTCGGATTCTTTGGTGTTACAAGCATCTCCACTATTTCTCTAGGAGACACCTCGTGCGTTACTCCTCTTATCACTCCCTTAATGTATCCTCCGGAGCCGACTCGTACGCGTTGGCTTCGAACTCCTTGTCTCCCATCCTCTGTCGAGTGATAGTCCTGTATTTTTCGGCGTGCTCCTCCGATGGCGTGCTGATCACTAGAATGTTCTGTTTGTAGTTGGCACACACCGTGTCATCTTCCGATTCCTTTCTGGGGATTCCCGCGGCGTTGGCGACGCAGCATTCTAGGCGATTGATCCCATAGTCGGTGACGTTGAAGCTGTCACATGGGCGCACTATTGTCTTGTACTCCGCCTTCGGCAAACTGGGCATCCTGCTTGCCGCCATGATTTGTCTTGCTTTTTGTCCCTTGTTCCACCTATTACTGAATGCGTTCTCGCTGGAGAAGCGCGCTGCCTGATCCTGGGTTCCGTGAGATTTTGTCCGCTCACTGGCACATCCTCCTCTCTTCACAACACGCCAACCGGCTTCGTCCTCACACTCTTCTCTCGGTATATCATCCCCTTCGACGCTCACCGTTGCCATCTTGCAGCTCTAACCCGAAAAGAGGCGGGGCTCCAGCCACCGGGGCTCCAGCCACCAGCTTCGTTGGGTCAGGCTTAGCGGCCGTGTCGGCGTGGCGCTATATAAAGTGGTCGATGTGCCGAAAATAAACGGTCCACGTACTTGAGAATGATATCAGGGTGGTCCGTGGAACTTGCACTTCCTTCTCGATAATAAGGCGTCGGTGAATTCTTCGAATGTACGCCGAGAATGATTCAAAATCTGCGGAGCCGACGCGACACAGATCCGCACTTTGCGTCTTCTTCTTCTTCCCCCCTTGAGTCACATGGGGATCGCTTGTTCATCCATCAATGCATAAGAAAGCTGATCATTTGGGATCAATCTGGTTGTCAGTGATGTCCTTACAAGTTATATTATGGTGTATGAAAACAAGTAGAAGTATACACAGGACAACAATCTTTTTTTTTGAGTCACATGGGGATAAAAAAAAAATTAGTGTCCTGTGTATACTTCTACTTGTTCTCATACACCATAATATAACTTGTAAGGACATCACTGACAACCAGATTGATCCCAAATGATCAGCTTTCTTATGCATTGATGGCTGTACAAGCGAGAGAGTACATACCGAATGTCTTCGGCATGTACTATATAAAAACATACCAACAGCGCTAAACGAACCTAGAACATGTTTCATACTAGCTGGTCTACAGAATACATTTGGTTTCATTTCTCGGGAGATCTGTGTAGCATGACGTCATAACGCGGAAAATTGGCTTCGGGGACGCGAACGTCGCGATGGTAGCGTCACGTGTTCTATCTCTCGGTGCTCTCTTGCGCTACCACACAGGGCCGCGCAGTGGGTAGCTGTGTGGGACATAACAATGCATATTATATAACCTATTTTTCGTAAATTACCTTACTAATGGCTCTATGTATGTAGTAAAAAATAGAGAGACCGCAAAATAATTAAGATAATCATAATGCGCCAACTTAAACTACCGTCAATACTGTCATGACACACAGACACAAATGGAACATATAAGGTTCAATTGAAAGATTAGAATTCTGCAATAGGTATTTCATTCGTAGCTAAAGCAGAGCTTTTGTAAGCTACAAAGTGATGAAATATCACGACCTCTTATTTTGAATGAGTTATTTTCGACACAACCTGCAGTGTGACATTGAGACGACAAAGGGTATTCACACATTCATATCATTTTCGCTTCCTCGTTGTGCTGTTAATGCTAATCAATAAATGTTACCAATATCTGCTTCATTCTACAGTGTTCTGGAGCAGAGCGTGGCACACTGAGGGGAGCGGAAACCAAGATGGCTGCTCCTGCTGGCGTTGACGTGCGGCCGTAAAGAGGGGCTGTTACGTTTCAACAAATAGGGCTCGATTGTGCGCCTCTTGATTTTTCCCACTCGTTACATCACCGACCAAGGAAGCTGTTAGGAAGCCACTGAACACCGCTTGCGATCGCCGATGTGGAAGTGTTTCAGCGTCAATTGAATGTGTTTTGAGGTGGTGGCGTATGAAGCAGTGCAGGAGGCATCCTGTCGTTTTCCTCCGATAACTTCACGTGACATGAATGGAAAGTGGAGGTTGCTTGACACGTGCCAATTCTGGAACAATGCCGGCGTGCCCATGTTTCTTTGTTGACCCTGATTTCCGTTTTGAAACAAAGCTCAGATGTATATCTCCTTCACCCGATACTACGTTCAGCTGTTTTAATTTGCAGGGTGCACTTCAGAGCGAGTGATGTGAGGCACTTATTAGGCGCTAGTGTTCTGCAAAGTAATGTCCGTCGTTTGATTGCGGTAAACAGTAACATGCAATAACGCGAACCTGCGTCTTTCAGCGTGTCTACCGCCATGTGTTCGAGTGCAGAGATCAATCTCATGCTTTAGCATCACCCTGTCCGTAAAGTGTCAACTGTCACGCATTCAGAGTTGCGTTGTATAATTGTAATCCTCATGCCTGATGAAAGTAGGAAAAATTCCATGCGTGCTTCCGCAGTGCAGATCCAGCTAGCATTAAAAGCTGGAATCATTTCGCTACAATCACTGAATGTGAGAGACTGGAGGCAAAAACTAGAATGTATTTGAACTTCAACGTGAGGGAATTTTGTTTATTTCCCTCAACGGATTCTCCTTTCCTTTTAAAGCACTGTATTTAGGTTATTTTTTACACAGGGGAAAAGTCAAGTATACAGTACCACGCACTCGACATAAACTGTCAGGTATAGTTATAGTATCGCACTTATTACCTTGGTATGTAATGCTTCACGACAGTCAGATGGCATTTTGTTCTTAAACTAGATATATCAGAGTATTTGTGGTTACGATCTGAAACCACGCGTTGATACTACTATGGTGGAACTCAACGCACATAATTAGCTTCCCAGACCGAAAACAGTAGCGATGTTAGCATTACCCATGTATATAGATTGCCTAACTCTATTACGATGACATATTCACAGTGGATGTTGACGGCATGTAAATGGGGGGCGGAGGGCAGTGAAGGACTAGGCGCACTGACAATTTGAGTAATTTTGCCACCATAGAGTGAGATTCATTCAGACAGGAACCACTCACCTTGTGCTAGTAGCAGAATCTCATAGCCACAGTGGCACGTGAATAAACTGGAGAACAAGTTCGTTGTCGACAGATTTGTGATTTTGTTGCCTGTAAGTAAAGATTTCAATAAATGAGCGTCTCATGGAAAAAGACTGTTTGTGGCCATTTAATAAATAATGTTCATGTTGTGTATAGAAGAAATGCAGAAATTTAACACTCCCAGAGTTAGTTTAGTAGCAAAGCATAAAGACCCCATAAGGTGGATGGCAAAACGGCGCCGCGGTATCTCAACTGGTAAGAGTATCACTTGATCCACTTTCATGTCCATTAATTTAGCAGTTCTTCAATTCACATAGTAAGTACAAGTGATTTACCCTATGTTGTCCTTGTTGGCTTCTTATGATATGGTTAATAAAAACTAGGCCTCTCGGTTCCCTTTCTTCTCTATCATTAATATACGAGGGTCTCGAATCCGGCAACTTTGATGCCTTTAGGTAGCTTGTGTGCGTTTATTGGGCGACTGCCGTTGCCGAAATAGATCACGTACTCGTGACGCCTGCGACAAAACGGATGTTCCACATCCGACGCCTAGGTTCGTGAGTGGTGGCGCTGGCTAACACTAACAGGGTTAGTTCTCGCAGTAAACCGCAGAGAGTGAATGGCAAACCGGGGCCGCCGCAGTAGCTCAATTGGCAAGAGCATCGCACGTTTGATGCGAGCACGTCGGTTCGTATATCACCTGCGACCAGTTTTTCCTCACACACTTTCATTTCCATTAGGTTCTCATTTTTTTTAATTATTAAGTGTGTAATTTCCCTTACGTTGCTCTTGGTGTCCTTGTTTGTTGCCTTATGATACGGTCAATAAAAATGAGGCCCGTCGGTTCCCTTTCTTTTTGCTCGCTATATACAAATGGGGAGAGAGAGAGAGACGTGAAGGAGAGGGAGGAGTGGTAGTTTTCGACAAAGAATGCCCCCCCCCCCCCCCGAAATAATTTTCTCGCTAGGCCACTGCCTTCGTTCGCTAGAGCCTCACTTGTAGGCTGCTTCCCACCAATGCCAACATATAATCGATATCTGACACTCCCATCCCTGTTTCCAGCATGTTTAATGAGCGCGACAAGATCGTCAAGGCATCTCGCAAAATTTTCGCTAAGAAATGTTCCACAGCGTTTTGTGGATTAACACTATGCTATAGGACACTCAGTCCAGTAAGCTTCCCGTTGCACTAAAACAACGGGTACCATAGAGATTGGCTGCCAGTCTTTTTAAATAGTCATTTTCAATCTTTGCAGGGTCTCTTTAGGCGAACGAGTGACTTTCGTAATTCATAAGAAAGAAAGCAATGACTGCGGTAGCGATGATTACCAGGACCAGGCCTACAACGACGCAACCGACGAGCGCTAATTGTCGTACTGCGACGGGCTTTCTTGTCGACGGCACCGGCAAAATCAGCGTGCTGACCATCGTTCGACCAAACCCCACGCGATCGCCCATCGAACCGACAACACGATAGCGACAGCGTGTCCGCTTGTATGTATAACTATTCGGGCTGAAAATGAGCCAAGGACGCCTACCAAGTTTAAATGCACAAGCTTCAACCATATCAAGCCGTGCCCACGAAGTTTAAGCCAATGTCGACCCTGTTCAGCGAAGGCAAAGCCTGGCGCCGTCTAGTTTGTTAACCCTCTAAGAGTGGGCCTGAACTGAGCTGTAAGCAGTTAGGTCGAACGAAAGTGCTTATATAGCGGAGTTCTGGCCTTAGCAATTTGAAATCAACTATACTTCACTTCGCATGACGCGCACACAATGACCGGCAAGTGGCGATACAGCGCTGAGCCAACATATTTGATATATGCATATGGATCACAGCTGCCATTGCTTAAGTGGCTGGCCCGCAAATATTAACACGTCTCAAGCTGTAACAACACGGCACACAGGCAGAGATATGTATGTTTTCCTACGTCTTGACATTATTTCATATCATCGATGCACTTTTTCCACAATATTTGGCGATAACAACCATCTGCAGATGTAGATGTCGATATAAACAAGTGCACCGCTTTGATAAATCCGACGCAGAAGGTTGCGCTCGAAGTCTTCTTAAATAAGTGAAATGTCTAAATACTGCGTAAAAAGAATACAATAGGCGATGTCCCAGTGCTGAATTAAGCGACAAATTCCAAGGCAGTCGCATCACCCAACGGAACTCGGCGTGCCTTTACCGGCAGCACTGTTTGCAGAACAGCGCACTCAGGCCTGCTCACCCGGCCATATTGTTCCTCACTATATTACCTAGAGGGAAATATGGCACTCCTGAGCTACAGTACACTCTAGCTGCGCTGTGGTATGCATGGGAATGCCGGTATAATGGGAATTCGGACTGGCATCGTTCTTGGAGAACCAGGGACGCACAGTCCCGCCTGTAACGATGATAAATTTTTTTACTAAAGGAGCATGTAAAAATCTCTTAACTCTTTATTATTACACAAGAACATGTTTTGTTTAACAATGGAATCTTGTTATTGCTTGCACAATTATATGCAATGTAAAAAGTATCAGCGTGCCGCTAAAGTTGGGAAAGAGACGACAAGATTCGTGCTGCCGTTTGAACCGGTCGTCGTCTGTTCTTTCTTTTCTTCGCTTGATTATGAATTCTAGCTGACTAAACGTCACTGGAAGATGTAATATACATGAATGGAAACATTTTATGAAGATCTCACATTAGGAATGCATTATTTGTGTAGCCAAATCTAAGTTTTAGACGAAGCCACTTACAACACCAGCCAAAACAAGCCTCGCAGACGCGGACACCGTCATCCCCATCACGGCACAGGGCCCCTTAGGAAACTCCCATAGACGGTGGCGCCAGATTTGCCTCTAGGTGCTATAGTGAGAAACTCTATGCACCCAGCAGTCCGTGAGCGCCACGTGGTTTCCAGGAAATACATACGGTCTCGAAGAAGCCACTAATAATGATTCGCGATCCACGAATCGCACAACCGACGCGCACACAACGTGCGCGCTGGTACACAAATCAACCGGCGAAAGCCCCGGGATCCTTCCAAAACGTTTTCAGCGGCGCGCGGCGTGGGGCAGCGCAGGAAAATGAAAAAGGCGGATTGCGACAATGGGCCGGTTCCGCTTATTATCCTTTTAGGTGTCCCATCGAGCACAGGACGGGGCAGGTCCAGTGCTGATCTCAACCGCGTCCCTTTCCTTTTTCGTGGAAGTGTAAGCGCACGCTGCATAAAACCGGCCCCGCCCCCCACGGCAAGGGTCAGCAGATCTCAGGAATTCTGAATGCTGCCAATGGATTCGTCGTGGTGCTCTGTGGCCCCAGCCGATTCAGTTCGGAAGGTTTCGGCAGTTTCTTGGAATTTTCCGGCGCCAAGCGCAACCACTTCAGAAGAACGGGGTGGGGAGAGGGGAGCTTCATTTCCTCCTTCCTTCTAGTCACTACATATATTTGTAATGGATCACGAGAATTTCTTACTGAAAGTCTTCACAAGTGGTGCCTCTCTTTTCGGCAAGCAATTTCGTCTCGCTCGTCCACAATCGCGGTCGACTCAGTAGGAGTAGTCTAGCCTCAGAGCACGAGACCAAAGGAAGAGTTGCTCTCTGCCATTTCGCTTTTGCTTGTCTGGAGTGAAGTGCGTGGATATTTTTTGAGCGGTCGCATCGCCTATCAGGACCGACACCACGTGCAGCCGTGAGAGACGACAACTCGAAGCATCCCAGCACTCGTATAAGGTGAGCGAGTCAATTACTGTGTCTTGTCGATGCATGATATTGCGGCAACAAATTTTAGGCCGAATTATATTTTACAACGTTTTTGTGAGCGGTCGCGCAACAAGTGGGGAGGAATGCTTGGAAAATGACGAAGCCAGTAATCAAAGTAAGCGGTTTGGATTGTTAATGAGAACTCGTGTACATGGCCTTTGCTTCTTCTTTGGTTGTTGAGAGAGACATTTCGTCGCCGAACCGAAACGGCCGAGAGTTGCACGAACGTCGTTGCTCCTTAACGTAATTAGGTAAAACTAGCGCTGCATCTCAGATCTTGCGCGCGCATGCACATTTCAATGACGACCGCTGAAAACACGGGTCCATAATTGCGAAGCGGTCGCTTTTTGTCCTCAGTGGTTGATGTCAGGCAGGCGCATGTAAAATAACATTAACACTATCTTGACATGGTCACTACTGCCTGGGGCAGGCGCAGGGTTCACCTAAGCATTTGAAAATGGTATTTTCATTGCGGCGCTTTTGTCCTAATAGATGCTGGGAGAGGGACAATGCTTCGATAACGCTGAAATATTTCAGCATACCTCCAAGTGATAAACTTGGATGGGAAGTAAAAGATTGGCGACACACATAATCGTTTCAGCTGTTTCTCAAGGCAAGTCAGGCTGTTATAGTTGCGTTCATTCACGTTGCTGTAGAACTGCTATAGGATGGGCGCATATTCTCTCCCTATATTTCCTGTCTCCCATATAAAGACATTTCAGTTGCATTTGGCACCTTATACAGTGGACGCGTTCAGAAATACTTTATTATACATGTCGGCGTCCCCCTGCACACTATGATATCTAAAATAATCACACGTAGCTATATCTTTTCTTGAGAAAACGGATATTTGTGGGGACGACACGATAAGTAAAAACAAAATATATGCAAATTTCAACACTCGCCTTGCGCCTGCTATTAGTTTAATACACTGCTGAACGCTAGGCGCCGCTATGAAGGCATACATAGCGGCACAGACTGACGGCATATCGTCTGTAGCTATACGGGAATTTGTTTCGCACTGTATATGCCGATAATTTACGTCTCACATCAGCTGCTTGAGAAAGTTGTTTACGAATGCAGGTTACTTTGCCGGGACCTGCAAAAGCAGCGGTTCTGCGCTACAAAAATTTACGCCCAACAGTGACGCAACAAGTCCTTGCTACAAATGATAGGTGCGATGCACAGTGTCTGCGCCTGCATACCACTGCTACAGACTCCTTTGTAGTCTCTCTATCGGCTTTGTCCCGCCCTTATGATTCCTTGGTGTGGCGCTCTTACGAGCATGTCCTAGCGCGCAGCTGAGGCAATTGCAGAAGCCATTACTCGCGACATTGCGACGACGATGGGGCGGCCGCCTTCGTGCATTAATTTTCACGGGTCATGACGGCGGCCGCGAAATACTTTTGCAACACAGTCGGCCAGATTTGCTCTAAAGTTATGGGAGAAAGCCACACGCCTAAGAATAGGAGCGTGCGGTATGGACAGCAGTGTTTTAAAGCGAAGCACACCGCGTCGTGGGATGGGGGGGGGGGGGGTCACTCGGTGTGCATACATGACAGGAAGCAGTCGGCGAAGAAACGCGACGCTAAAAAATAGTTTTGCCCCCACCGCATCGAATATGCACAATGCCCTCTGGAGCTCCCTGGCCTTCGCTACATTAGCCTCTTGACAGGTGTAATTATGCATGACTCCGCTCAGAAGCTGCAGCGCTTCCCTTTCTACTAAGGTGCGAGCCTAGAAAGGACGTAGATAGAACTTAGAGTGGAGGGAAGGCAAGAGTCAGTTCCCATACAACGTTAGTGGGAAGTCCGGACGGAAGGCAAGCAAACCTACTACTATACGAGCTGGATAAGCTTTGGTTCAAGGTACGGTACAGTATTTTGCTGCTATTTTTGAAAAATAAACACCTTGCACATATCTCAAGCGGACAGACTACGCATTGCACGCAGCAGCAGAGGCGCATTAATTAAAGCGCACTTCAACGTCCAGGCAACACTAGCGAAGCAGTCGACAGGTAAAAGAACATTTCTGTGCACGCCGGGGTAGCTTTGCTGCTATTGCGTTCCTAGAGGTCGTGGATTTGATCCCAACCGCGGCAGCCGCATTTCGACGGGGGCGAAATAGCAAACGCACGCGCACTTAGATTTTGGGCCAAGTTGAAGGGACCCTGAAACGATTTTGACAATTTTGTATAAACGTACTAAGTCGTTAGAGTAGGTTCTTCTGATCATTATTTGACACATATAAGTGCTCCGCGTAAAGCGTGTAATTTATTATAAGGATTTCAATATGCATATCACTGCCGATCGAGGCACACTGCGTGTAGAAATTTTAAGCCACCCCTATCCATATAATGCAAATCACCCAAATGACGTCAGGGGGGCGAGCTATCCGATTGGCTGACCAGAACGCATGATCGATAGTTTTTCCAACATTATGGTAAACAAATGATGTTCGTAATAGTTGGAATGTTAGTTAATTTGTTTTTATAGAAAGAAAGGAACATAAAGGGAATGCACAAAAAGCTTTTTAGTACACTTAGGCACTTCCTGCACCCAGCAAGTGTCGTCTGCTTGTGTTACAAAGTGCTCCGTCTTTGACAACAACTCCGCCGTCAGTGTCGGTCTGTCTTTTCGCGAGCGCTATGATTCGACTTTGTTGCGTTGTGGACCGCAAACGTAGCGGCTGGCAACATGTCAAGCTGCGACATCGTGTCCCTCTGTAAGCAAGTAGACGAGCGGACTGACTGCAGTGCATCGGACTGCCGCTATCCGGTCGGCGCGAGGTATGCGCGATTGCGGCCGTCACATTCCACCGCAAGATTGCTAACGCAATAGCGTTTCGCGAATCCGGTATTAGGGTAAACGCAAGTACAAGGGGCAGGGCCTAGCCGTGTCCCCTTGCGTGTCGTTTCAGAGGATGAATAGAAGCGCAAATGTGAATGGTCTGCACAGTGCAGCCACCTGGTTGCATAAAGCTCAACCAGACACAGTAGCCGTAACAAACTGTATTCTTCTTTGCTGCTGGTGTAAATTTTTCGCAGGAGTGTAATTGTTTACACGTTGGTTTTGTAAATGTTTAAAATGTTTTACACTTGGTTAGAGCAATATCAGCTCTTTCTTTGGCTGTTTAAGCTCTGCGCCAGCGGGTGGCTGGACCGTGGAGACCGATCAGGCAGCTGACGTACGTCTACAGTTCATCAGTTCCTTCATCCGGTTGAGTTTATGCTTCCACCCTTCTGTCGAAACGTTCCACTAGTGTGTGTTTAACAAAATACCAGACACGTTTGGCGCTGCGACAGAACGCTCGCAACGAACGCTGCTTCGATAGCTCTCGCTTGGGGTGGACGGGCTAGCGGAGAGGTTTCGCCGGGGGGCGGGGGGGGGGGGAGGTGTAGGGAGGCTCCATAACAACCGGAAGTGGACGATGTGACGTCGCATCGTGATGCAGAACCAGTGAAGCCGGAGCTATGCCGCGATGGCTAGGCGAGCGAGTTAAGGAGGAATAGAATGGCTAGGGAGGAGGGTACCTTGTAATCTCTTGTAGCTCCATTAATACGCAACACTTCACTTAAATTGTGGTGCGAATGTTCTCCTTAAGCTGTACCCTAAGCGTCCGCAAAATTTGTCTGAACGGCTTCAGGGGCCCTTTAAAGGACATTACAGTGTCAAAATTAACCCGGAGTCTGCACGGCGTGCCTCATGCTCCTGTTGTGGTTTTGGCACGTAAAGCCCCATAAACCAAATCAAGTGTAATACTTCTTCCACATTGCGATGTGCCATGCGAGGCAATGCCTACGGTCAACCCTCTCAGATGTTATGAAATATGGCGCACAACAACGCCTCGAGCGAACTCCTCTCCATGCGTGTTCTGTGTACTACAAAGACAAAAAGCAGTGGCGCACGGAAGGTAACGTTTAATACCAACTCATCAGTATCGTGTTGGACTAAACGTTGCCGATATTATATATAAGCTTTCGCCATCAACATCGGCGCTAATTACCGTCAATCAAAGCATCCAGCACGGAATACTTCCCTTACATCTATACCCACAGTGCTTGGATATGCATAATTTTTAGTTTTTTTTTTCTTTTCTTTCTTTATTTTTTAACTATACTGCGAGTAAAAGTCAATCCGTCATCCCAAGTTGTCGAGCCTAGACTTTACGCTTTCGTGCCTTGGTAGTGTGATAGTACCTATGATAACCGTCTACCTGTGATAATAACCAAGAACCTGCGAAATCGCACAAGTTGCATACGCTTAGAGTCTAGCACGAACTGGAATCTCTTGCCTGCTACCTTGAATGATTCACTATATGGAGGCGACTTCTGCATATGGGCATCTGGCTCGAGTACTCAAGCCGTTTATTAAAATCTACAAGCTGGCCTAACGGTAATTGTTTATATTTTTTTTAGAAGGAAAGGTATAATTATTTCACATGAAAAAACTGCTGCATTTCTTTTTAGAAGGAAATGCCTCAATAAGTTGGTGATAGTGCGTCGTAGTCGCAGCTCCCGAGGCACAAGCGAAAGACCTCTTGCATAAACGTTGGCAGCCAGCGGTTTTCGCGTTTCCTCAAATGAACGGTGAAATCGCCAAGAACACCGGTGGCGCGCATTTACCCTGGTGCTTTCACAACAAGCGTTCAATGCTCCGGGTGCATGTTGAGCGAAGTCGAAGTGAACCGTACCGTTTGATTTCTTTTTGTGTCGCCGACAGACCAATGTTAAAAGCGGCCACTGCAACGTCGACGTCCCCGCACTTGAGTTGCAGAACGCATGCGTCAGCAACGCCATCAACCATTGCACACAAGGCTTCGCAATCCGGTGGTCAGGACAACATTCTCGGCCCAATGGACGGACGGGCAGCCAATTTGTTTCTGTAAGTGGCCACTCCGGCGCACCCGTAAGACAGTCTCCGCCAAAGCGATGATGCCTGGTTTTGGCATTGCACAATCCAATTCAATGTCTGGGGCATGTAGCCTGACCCCTGAAGGACACGATTGCGACGTGTCAGTTTCATGCGGCTTATTGCAGCCTGTCGATCGCGTGATCAAGTGCATAATTTCCGCTTGTATAGGAGAACCATCTCTCAACGCCATGTTCGATCCGTGGTGTGGCTGCGATACTGAAATGAAAATTCATTGCTTCAAATTGTCAGGTAGACGCCTTCAACAGCGGTGGCACGCAATAGTGCGACGTACACGAGCAGCCGAGGCTGCCTCTTATCCTAGTCGTGCATAGCCTGTGATTTGTGGATGGTCATTGCATTGGCTTGCAAGAGGAGAAAGCTGACCCTCTCGCAAGTTACGTTATCACGCATGTGCGAAGTTACGGTCACATTGCGCCTGGATATGGGAACCCACTGGGGTCGTATTGCAGGCTGGCGCACTCTAGCATGTTCTGCCTTGGCCTTTGCGACGACACCCCCTGATGCACCCGGAAATACCCGAGTCACATACGTTGTGGATAGTCGTTCTCGTTATTTCCGATGTAGCTTCGTACAGCCGACTTTGCTACGGACTAAGTCGTCTTTGTTGACTGTTAACAATGCTACGTTTTGCAATGCATGATTTGAGTTCTCTGGGCACAGAACACGCAGAGCTATGTCGTTCATTTACTCACTCCCCTAGCGATGAGAGCTAAAGAAAGCATTGCTCATTTGCAAAGGTTTTTGGTGGGGATATTTCTTGCGATCGTGTTTCGTTACGGGAACTGCCATGAGCGCCAGAAGTGTAAGGTTTATCACCCGTTTCTTGACTGTGTCGGTTTGAGTGTGTCGGCCTGATTCGGTTGTACCCTTTCCTTACCTCCTCCCTGGGCAGTCGTTGCTGTCACGTGTGAACACGGTGGCAAGCACGGCAGTCCGTGCAATGCTTCTGTAGGAGGGGGGGGGGGAGGGGAGTCACACCTAATTACGGCGTTCAGAGGGCATTCTTGATCCGCTTTACCAAAACATGGTTGACGTCACCTATCTGGCCTCCCACACCCTTGCCATGAGCTGAACTCCCCCCGACCCTCGCCGCCTTCAACGCTGCGTTGCAGCAGCACCAGTAGAAAAGGTGAAGAGGCAAAAAAAAGCTTAGTTTTAAAGCAGCGTTGTCGCGTCCCAAATTCTTTGCGGTTAATGAAAGAAAACAGAATACGGCCCAGGTGGATGACGAGCTGAATGGCATGCAGTCGTACATTGTCTGCATTGCCCTGCACCACCGTGTTGGTTGTAGCGATTGCAGTATGGCTCTCTTGTCACGTTGTTCAGGTCGAGGGCAAAGTTAACCGTGTTAAAGATCTCTAGAAGCAGACAACTAAGGCTGCCAGCCTTGAATGGGATTCAATCTCGGCAGCGCCATGCTAAAATTAAAAAAAAAACTGTCTTTTTTTCCCTTTTTTAACACATGTAAGACTACAAAAGCTATTGGTGTGTCGTATGAAACTGTTTATGCAATTTAAAAGCGACAGCATTTGCAAATGCATATTTTTCGGCCAGCAGCATCGAGAATTAAGCACGAGAGATTTCATTGGAGTTAGTCAATGAGCGAAAAATAAAGTGCTTCTACGAATGAAATAAAGGATGTGTTTAGCTTTTCTCGGCGTCTATTATTTCAGCACAATTTCAACGTAATAGAAGAAGTACATATAGGAATTCTAAATTGCGTGTGTGAGTTCTGGAACAGGGCCCGATCACGGGCACATGCCTACAGACCCTTAGATTGTTTAGCCAACGTACCATACGTTCAAGAAAATAAATGAATTTAAATTAGGCGGTTTTACGTGCCAAAAACACGATCTGATTTAGGGTCACGTCGTCGTGGGAGGCTTCGGAATTATTTGTGACACCTGGGGCTCTTTAACATGCGCCTAAATAAGCAGCCGGGTATTTTCGCATATCGCAAGAAAATCTAAGAAGCTGATCAATATAATCTGCGTTATTCCACTAGGTTTGTGTGCTTTATAAACACCAACGAAACGGTATTGCATCGGGCCAATCTGGGTCACGATTTATTGATTTATTACGCTTAACTGCGGGTTATGGCGCAGCATCTGTTAGCATATACAGACTAAGCGAACAATCGGGAAAGCAAAATATTTGAATATTAGGAGAACCACAACTGCCAGTAAAAATGGGCAAAAAATGAGCCAAGGAGAAAAAAATGTTCCTACCAATTAAAATAATTGCGCTGAAGCCTTTTTGAGAATTTCATAGTTAAACCAGAATAACATAAAATGTAAGTAACATCCACAAACACGCATCAGAGTTTAGTTATCTACCGCCAAACATATGTCGCCGCAACTTCGAAGCCGATACACGTGCTCGTACTTGCTTAGGTATGTTGGCAACATGGGTCCAATAGCGTAAAACTATACCAATCTCTTGACGTCAAATTTTCGTAACCGAGGACGTAATCATCAGGCGGTAACCTGCAGCGTTGTGTGAAAGGGCCAATCACACATTTGTATATAGGGGTTCATTTTCGTTTGCCTTCAAAACGAATAATATTGTCTACATTGAGCGGTTTTTCTTATATAATGGGCTGTCAAGAAGCGAGGAGTATGCTCAAGCAGAGCGGGTTTCGATGGGGCCGAGCCAGCGCAGTGAATATCGATGACCGCGTAAGCGCGTTGGAGTCCGCTATTGGTCCGCTTCCCCTTACTTGGCTTGAGGTGGCTGGTCGAAAATCGCGGTGGCCTGCAACGGAAGGCTAGGATTGTCCCATAAGTTAGGAGTGCCGCTAAAACGGATACTTAACAAGGAGTTGCCAGTGCGATGCCGTGTACGTGCCGAAAGGCTAAATAATGTTATACTATCAGGCAAGAAGATGTAATATACGGAAATAAATCCACGCTCTCCGAAAGGTGCGAGTAGCCAGCGCCTGAGCTCTCGGCGAGCAGCCATCTTCCGTTCCTCTCGGAACGAGGTAGTCGTCGGCTAATCATAAAACAAATTCAGTTTTGTTGCGCACATTAATGCATCTTTAGCGCGGTCAGTTTTCGCAGTTTTATGACGTTGCGTGGCACACAGGCGAAATGGGCGCTGCGCGAAAGCGTTTGCCCAATAGCAGAGGGCCCACGGCGAAATGGCATCGAATGAGAAATGACAACTTTTCTTTCGTTCGGTGTAATCATGCATAATTAGCGTGTGCTTATCATATCAGATGGGGAGCTATCGCGGCTTTTTAACGCCGCGTGACTGACAGGCGAAGTCCAGGTGTCCCGAAAATGCCTTGACCAATTGTGGAGGGCTGAGTGCACAATTGGAACAGAAACGTTCGGAATATTGCCATGTTGTGAATGATGTGTCAATTGATGTCTTTGTTGCGAACGTTGAATCTTTCTTTGAAAATGCTTTTATAAATGTGTTGTAGACACAGCGTTCTTGATTATGAGTCATGAATTGTATGATTCCACAGCTCTGCACACTTTGATTCTATTATTTATATAAATTATGTATCGTTTCATTCATCTTCCGGAACACCAAACCTGTTGTACCACCTATTGTACATTCCACTCCTGTCAGAGCCTGAGAAAGGCTCACAGTATTATGAAATAAATAAATAAATAATAAATAATAGTTTACGTTGCAGCGCCGCTTATTGCGAGCTAACTAGACGCCTTGTAGCATTGCTTTCCGCTTGATCTACGTGGTCTAGATGGCTGTAACCGTGCTTATCTGGCTGGCGCGATGTGCACCGGCGCAGTGGAATTAACGCTATAGCTGTACGTTAAGATACACCGCTTTTTAAGAACGTTCATAAAAAGACTGAGGCCAACGCTGTACGCTAGTGTTGCTTCGTTTTACACTGGAGGCAAAAAAATTTGTACGTGCAGAATCTGGTGCGGGAGTTATATGAATGATGCGTACGCATTTCGATGTAACGACGTGGTGTCGTGGGGTCTTGCGCTGGTGCGTTTGGTACAATCGCGAAAACGACCGCGAGAGAATCGCGAAAGGGAGAAGCGCGTTTTTAACACCGTACTGTTGAGTGACACCCTACACGAGACGCCGCAGGAGAGGCGAGTGTAGAAGCAAAGTTCACTCGTGTTATGGAGAGCCCACAGTGGATGTGGACTTGTGGTGAACTGATGAGGGAGACGTAGGAAATGAAGCAAATGCATGCAGCTTGGCCTGGAACGTCGGCATGGCGTCGTTCTCGTTGTTGCTTGAGTTCGGGAGCGTGTTGCTATAGTCACCCACTCTGCGCAACGTCGTTCATTTGTTTCTGGCGTAATCTGTATTCATGCCGATACTCTGCTTTCCCGGGTTTCCGCTCTTCTTCACTAAGTGGTTCCACTCTTGTTGGCGCCATTACAATAAGTACGACAGCGCTGCGGCGATACGAACTGCTGCGGAAAGAGGCGCCACGAGACTAATGAGACAAGTAAACTACTGCAAGTGGCTGCTCCACAGTCCTGGTGGTCACAGAGACGCGCTCGTGCCACCGATCGCACGGTCGTCAATTCGGGCACGTTGGTCGCGCCAGGTTACGTTGGCGGCGCCAGTGCGTCGAACCATCGGTCGTAGAATAGACGCAGGTTGTTCTCAACGACGTGACGTAACGTGTGCGCGCGCTCACGCTACGTCGGAATATATTTAGCCTTATAAAGGGCAACTCCGCTGTTTTTAAAA
Organism: Dermacentor albipictus; assembly: GCF_038994185.2. Taxonomy (NCBI): domain Eukaryota; kingdom Metazoa; phylum Arthropoda; class Arachnida; order Ixodida; family Ixodidae; genus Dermacentor; species Dermacentor albipictus. The sequence continues at coordinate 86,593,511 of NC_091829.1, read as the reverse complement.
CCAGATAAGGCGGTTGTCATTTTCAAACGGTATTAACAGTGCTGTCACCGGTAGGGTAGTGCAATTTGCACACAAATTGAACAACAATATTAAGTAACCCCTAAATGAGATACCGAAACCGAAAAGGTTGTCTGTCTTGTGTAGCGTCACGATGAGTCGATGGCCTGAGATCCTACAATACCACAGTGTAAGCACGCATTGCACAGTGTGAACGCGTGCTAGACACGTAATAGACGTGGCGGTAACGACAAAGAAGCGCAGCTGATGGCTGATGATATCTCTTGATGGCTCAAGTCAATTCTGCAGCTTTTCAGGAGTAGACAGCGTCGATTTCAGGCAGGATTTCAGTGACAGTGGCGGCGTAGTCTCTGATATCCGAAACACAGGGTGGCTAGTAAAAGACGTAAGTAGAGAACTCGCAACAAACATTTAAAATTCATTTTCAGCAAACCTAAATGTCTTGCAGCAATACAGTTTGGCACCGGTCGATAACCCGAGTGCCAAAGCGAGCGTATATTGGAGCTTTTATTAATGTCAGAGGACACCGACAAATTGCCAGCGTTGTCCTTTAAGGTTTCCCAACCGCCACTGTCGCAGCAGAGGGAAAGGCCGAAGCACGCACAGACACCGCCGGGAACGAGGCGAGATTGCGCGCACAAAGGCCAACGTCTTTTCACGGTTGCGGCCATCTAAGCGTTTTACTGCGACAGCAATTATATGGGCTCTCCAGGCGCAGTCCTGCCGTAGCCCAGAGGTTCCGAATAAAGTCCACGGGCGATGAAACAATCGCCTCGCGCCGTATGCTGTATGTGCGAACGAACGCGTTCGAGGGTGAGCAGCGAACGTGGTTCAATCCAGCACCTCGCGTGCGCCAGCGAGGAACGCGAGCGCGAAGCGTGCCCTCTCCTGATGCGCGCGAGGCACGGGGGTCAGGCGAGGGAGGGGTGGCTGTTTTCCGGCGGCTACTAGGGTGCGTCGATGTCCTCCTCGCTCACCGCTCCGAAGAGTGGAGACAACCACAGCGTCTACTACAGCGTTACTCACGCGAATGGCGGACGCCATAGTCGACGCCTTTGACGGAAGCCGTAGGGACGCATTGCCGGCGCTCGTATGTCTTGAAAGCGATCGGCGACGTGGCGAAAGTGCGCGACCACGCAGGTCTCATATTCAAAGCGATCTTTGATGTTTGTAGAGTGCGCGTAGTGTCGGTAGCTTGGTATGCGCTCGGCTTTCGAAGTTTTGTTCACGTTGAAGCGATAGATGCACAAAGATAAGTTCGTTTGCTGCTCCCGCAATTCCCCACTCCAGCATTTTGACAGCGAGTTTCCCCGCTCGTCAAGAGAGATGTGTTCATGTTTCCCTGTGCGCGCGTGACACCTTGCTTGTTAACATGATAAAAACATGTTGGCCGGCTTGTTGGTTTATATCCATGATAGAATGTGTACGCGCGACTGAACAACGACGCAGAAAGCTGTCGACGCACAAAGAAAGAGCTGTCTATGGATGTCTGCTTCTTTCTACATCCTCGTTGAGTCACTGCAGGCTTAGATATTTTATTATTGTTATTTTCCTTAGTGAGCTAATGTTTAAAGTTTATATGCGGTTGCTCAAGCTACTATCCTCACTTCGTACAGCTTTCCACTAATTTGTTATCGCAATCGGTGCTTCGCCTTCTTGTCCAAAGTGCGACATCTTTTCAACCGCTGTGGGCGCCTTGGCGTACTTCGAACGTCAGGGCACTCGCCGTGGGTTTGGCGGCGTGACACAACTTGTTCATCACATAGGCGAGTAGGAACGTCGCCAATTCTTCACAGCGTTTCTTGCCTTTTACATAAATGGCCAATAGTTCGCGATATTCTTTCTCTTCGTGGTCAAAACATGCTATACAACAGAACTAACATCCCTTGAGCGAAACGCGCTGGTCATCTTTAATAGTGAAGCAACTGTTTAGTCGCTAAATCTTTGGCGCACCTTTTTTTTTAATCTTCTACGCGCAGGTTCCACGTGCGACGACTGAAGGACAGCGTTCAGTGGGCAGCACACCGTTTCGCCAAACAAGTGGCCGGTGAAGCATGTCTGAATCCTCTCAAGCTCTCGTCACCAAACGTGCACCCGACCGGGACAGCATTGACTGGGACGCACTGAACATCCCATGCACTAAGAAGGATGGTGCCACCTGCAGCCTAGTGAAACACCGTCGTGATTTGAATAAGGTCCTTCGACGTGCTCGCCTTGAGCTTGCGGAAGATGGGCGCGGAGAGAGCAGAGGTGACGTCCTAATCCAGTGTAGCCAGACAAGCGCTTGCCGGTACGCTGCATGGGGCCCTGAGCAAGTCTCGCGCGAAGCGAGGGCACTGGATCTCGCCGTGCGTCTACTTGCCGAGCATCGCTGCATCACAGCGATAAAATTCGATGCCATTTGGATGCTTCGCGCCTCGTTGCTTTCAGCAATAAATCGCAATCGCTTTTTGACAAGCATTACCATCTGCCCAACAACATTATCATCACCTCGCGATGACGGTATCTTCCTCGAAATGCTCAATCCTATTCCACAGCGTGGAAATGTGGCCCTCAAGGTCAACGAGTTTGACGAGGAAGGTGGAGTCGACGTGCCCATGCCTGGAAGGTCACTCGGCTTAGGCATAGATCATCTCACAACACTCGACATGTCAGATGTTCACATGACCGATACCCATGCGTGTTGGCTGATCCGGGATCTCACTGAAAACAAGAGCATCACTGAACTCGGTGTCTCACACTGTGTGTTCGGCTATCGCGACGAAGCCTCCAACGCGCTGTTCGCCAGATACCTCGCCAAAGAAGACTGCGTGCTGCGAAAACTGACTCTGAAATCGACGAGCCTTTACCGCAGAGGGTTGGCCCTGCGGGAAATCGTCGATGCACTCCGCAAGATGAATACTGTGGAGGAACTCAACGCAGAGATTGTCATGGCACCCGTGAAATTGTAAGTATTGCTTATATAATTGCACCACGAACCGATGGTACACCAACAGGGCATATCGAGGAACGTATTACATGCTACACAGCACGTATTCATCCTGTAATGCCCAAAATGTCATTAGGAACATTATAGGTATCATAGTTAGTGTCAACTGTTCTCTAATGGACACAACTTAACGTAATGCTTAAGTTATTGTATTTCATCCGCGGTAGCAAGCTTTAGAATTGTGGAGAGTTCAGCGAACAAAGCATTATTTGTATATTTCGCCCACAGATAGAGTTTATTGAGGATAACAGATTTTTTCAACAATATCGCTCCTCATGGCTTGCAATAAAAGCCCACATGGGTGCTTCAGCGAACACACACACTATTGTTTAAAGGTTGCCTGTAGCAGATAACTCAATTCTAGTTTATCAGCCGGTCTACTCGAAGCGGCGGGAACTACTTGCACAAAAGATTGAAATCCAAAATCGACTTATTAAGAATTGACTGATTATCTTTCTAGCCTATTATCTTGTGACCCATATTACAATTTACAAATTCTAGCAGGGGACTTCGCAAGGCGGGTCCACTTGGAACGAATTCTCAGGACGACACCAGTTTCGAGATATAAATCGAAGAAATGGAGAAATGCATTTGGCGTTGCAGTTACTTGTGTGCTTCAGTGCAAGAAACGACGTTTTGTTAAAGGGCCCCTGAAACGGTTCGGACAAATTTTGTAGGCGCGTAGGGTACAGCTTAAGTAGAACATTCGCACCACAATTTAAGTAAAGCGTTACGTATTAATGGAGCTGCAAGCGATTAGAAGTTACCCTCCTCCCCAGCTATGCTTTTCACCCTCAACTCGCTCGCCAAGTGAGCGGCGCTAAGCTCCGCCTTCACTGGTTCAGCGTCACGATGCGACGTCACATCGCTCACTTCCGATTGTTTAGGAGCACGCCCCCTCCCGCGCGAGACCTCTCCGCTAGCCACTTGGCCGTCGACCGGGAGCTATCGAAGCAGCGTGCGTTGCGAGCATTCTGTCGTAGCGCCGAACGTGTCCGGTACTCCGCTAAAAACAGGCAAGCTGGTCTTTTCGGCAAATGACTGGAGGCATAAACTCAAGCTGATGAAGGAACTTTAGCGTAGACGTACGTGAGCAGCCTGATCGGTCTGCACGGTCCAGACACTTGCTGGCGCAGTGCTTAACCAGTCAAACAAAGCGCTAATATTGCTCTAACCAAGTGTAAAGCATTTTAAACATTTTTAAATCAACGTGTTGATGATTACACTCCTGCGAAGAATACACACCAGCAGCAAAGAATACACTTCGTTGCTGCTACTGTGTATCGTTGAGCTCTGTGCCACCAGGTGGCTGCACCGTGCAGACCGTTCACATTTGCCCTTCTGCTCATCTCGTGGCTCATCCCGGCACAGTCAAGCGGCCAGACCCTGTCCCCTTGCGCTTGCGTTTGCCCTAATACTGGACTCGCGGTTTGCAGGTCGCTAGGTTTGCAGTCCACAAGGCAACAAAGTCGAATCATAGTGCTCGCGAAAAGACAGAGACCGACTCTGACCGTGGAGCTCTCGTCAAAATGGAGTACGTTGTAACACAAGCAGACGACACTTGCTGTGTGCCGGAAGTGCTGAAGTGTACTAAAAAGCTATTCTTGTGTATTCTCTTTAAGTTATTTTCTTTTTACAAAAACAAAGTAACTAACATTCCAACTATTGCGAGCATCATTTGCTCACCATAAAGTTGGAAAAATTATCGACCACGCGCCCTGGTCAGCCAATCAGATAGCTCGCCCATGTGACGTAATATGGGTTATTTGCATCATATGGGTAGGGGTGGCTTAAAATTCCGCCGAGCAGTGCGCTGTGATCGGCAGCGATGGGTATTTTTAAAACCTTATAATAAATTACACGCTTTACGCAGAGCACTTAGATGCATCAATTAATGATCAGAAGAACCTACTCTAACGACTCAGTACGTTTGTATAAAATCGCCAAAATCGTTTCAGGGTCCCTTTAAGAATTTAACTGGTATGCCAATGCATTTCCTCGCAAAGTACGGCAATTTATATCTTTAGTCTGGTGTCATCTTGAAAATTCGTTGCAAGTACTTGCGCCTTGCGAACTTCACGGCTAGAATTTGTATATTGCACTAGGGGCCATAATGTTATTAGTTAAAAACTTAATTAGTTCATTCGTATTAATTAGTCTGTCTTGCACCTCAACTTCTTGTGCAATTATTGTCCGCCGTTTCGAGTAGACCAACTCATGAACTAATATTGTGATATCTGACAAAGGCAACTCTTAAATATTTTTGACAGTGTTCGCGTGAAACATCCTGCATCTCCTTGATGTCGAAATACGGTTGGAAATTACGTGTCTATGAACGCGATTTACGTCACTGCGAGTTTAGTCATTTTCTTGGATTTTGTCATTTGTTAAAATAGCCATTGGTGTCGTGTAATAAAGCTCCTGTTTTATTCGTCTCTCTAGACGACAGCAGTGAACAGTCGTTAGACTAAATTTAGTCTGCTCTTAAAGGGACACGAAAACGCCCTTTTTAAGTGAGTATGATGACGTACCTACGTATCGTTTTCAAATGACTGCTAGTAATCGCGAAAGGAAATGACGAGCACCGCTAGAGAAACGGCCAAACTTGTTTCTGGTTGAATTTTGTGCCGGAACTTCAGCCTCTCATTTCGATATGACCTCATAGGATCAAATTGCTTTTTTTTCATTTACGCGGTTTTATTGACGTGATAGTTATCAACACCTTGTGGATCTTTTGGAATATAGTGTGGTCCTCATTTTTTGAAACATAAGTTCTCTTCTACACCTTCAGAAACGTCGATTTCTGTTTCTTGCACTAGAATGCATTGGAGCTCTAAATAGATTTTTACTTGTGGCATAATTTTTAAACAAATATATTTTTCTCCTTATGTGCTTCCAGCATGACTACGGTCACCCTCTTCGCCGAAGTCATCACATGGAGTGCCACACTACGGCGGCTGAGACTACCGTCAACGTATTGCGAACGTCTTGCGCATAATTTGGGTCTATATATACAGCTTCCGGATCCCCAAGCCAAGAAGTGCATGGAGTCCTTGTGCCAAGCCCTACAGAAACCGAACTCGACGCTCAGCCGGCTCCGCATCGACATGCGGACTTTCGGGGAAGCAGAGTGCCATGACTTCTTCCGTGCAGTTGCGGACAACACGGCACTGACGACGGTGGTCGTCGACACCTTGCCCTGCATCGACGGACTCGACAAAGTCTCCACAACTATCCGGGAGCGGGGACTCGATGAGCGCGTTGTCATCAAGCGACAATGCGAGCACGACAGCACAAGGAAGCTGCAGCAGTGCCCGCAAATCTGCAATGCAACCATCAATGCGGAGATTCCAATTGCCAACGTCCCGCGCTCGATAGTCCCATCCTTACGTGTTGTCAGTGGTTGCCATCACATAACTTCGCTGCGGGTTGTATGCTATAGCTGCGAACGCAATGAATATTCCGCCTTGGCAGCATATATAAGGGGAGCTACCGCGCTCACTGAGGTAGACATAGAGCTGATTCCCACGGGTGACCTTTGGACAAGCCCGGAGCCATTGGAAGCCGAGGGAGAACTGGTGTCGGCTCTCGCTTCTAACACCAACCTAGTCAGAGTCAGCCTCGAGGGTTTGCAGCTGTCCTACGACGACTTGGACGTGCTCGCGCGAGGCGCTAGCAGGAGCCTCAGCCTGACCGAATTCACCGTGAGCCCTGGTTGCTTCGTTTACGAGTGGTTTCAAGTCTTGGGGCGCAACTGTTCTGTAGACGTCACCGATGCGCTCCTCGAAGCAGCCGACGACATGGAAGGTGCACTGGCGGACATCATGGTACGACTCCGTCTTAACTATTTTTTTTGTCTGTTCGCCATAACAAGGAAAGCGATAACCTACTAGACAGCGCAAGCAGAGGACTGTCCACATGCGTAATTCTATGATAATTGCGAGGCGGAAATCTTGATTTTCACTAACATAGCGCGTCATAAACGCCAACATCCTCCGTGGTTTGCGCATATGTACAGAGACTGACAAGATTGGTTTGAACACTGTGAGTACTTACAAATTTAGAACGGTAAATGTTGTCATAAAAGACGTCACAAGGATCCTCAAGGCTACAAAAAGGCGCAGACAAATGCACCTACTATCCATGATTCACATGTTAGCTGAATGATGAACTCGCCGGAGTTCCCAGTGGGCGACTCCATGCGATTTAACGGAATTTATCTTGGTGCCGACTAATCGGACAGTAAGCTTTGCTTGGTCGTTGCCGCGTAGACTGCAGCCCACTGCGCGTCTCTTTGCCTGCACCTTTAAAGTAATGAAGTGCATCGTTAAGTCTCCCATATGTAAAATATTCCTTCCGGCACTCCATAATATTGAACTTGATTTTCCCCTTCCGTTCACGTAAAGACGCTTCTTCGAGGTATGCGAGAAGGAAGCTGGAATATTGGAAGCTCGGTGTGGCACAACGATTATTTTTTCTTTCGACGTCCCAAGCCACATCGTAATCCCCAGCTTCACCATTTGCCTAAGCGCGCAGAAAAAAAAACATTCCTACGGATCTCCACAGCTGACCACACCGGACTCGCGGAACATCGGTGATGGGTAATTAGTGCAAGGGTTCACGCTCCAGGCTCATTCTCAAGGGAGTGCAAAATGCTCATGTATTTCGTAGGCGAGAAGGAGCAGCAGTGCAGTGTGCGAGGATTACATTACGTGGGCACTGGAAAACAATGTGTTCTTGACAAGATGGCGGTGTCCTTTTCGCGATGTTCCTAGTTGTCGTGCTCGTGAAAACAGCGTCGGCGTCACAAAAGAGGCCCTATGTGACAATGATGATGATAAGCCTCAAACAAGGTAATGTCACCACGATTGAATATCCGCTGAAATTTAAAGTTGGTGGAAAACAACCTGAATATGCATCGCCAACGTCGATGCTCAACAGCGACGTCTAAGCGTTAAACGTCGCACGCATATCTCGTGGAGCCGCACTCCGTTATTTGGCTCCTCGTATCAGTTGTATTGAAAGATGTGGGCTCCTAATGCTACTTGAGTCTCAGGCGGAAACTTCGAAGGGAGTCACCGAGCCTTAAAACCATGAAGCGTTTGAAGAGCGCAACGATTCCGTCACCGGCGTGCTACACGCAGATACAAAAGCGAAATTAATGAAGCGATGGAAGGAGATTTAAAGTTGGTAAGACGTTTCAAAAGCCACGTTGAGGCAACTTGACGTTGCACTAAGACTTTCTTCTAACGAACGAAGGAAATACGAACGGTGTCTCTTTTACACAAAACAAATGAGAAAAAAAACGATTCACCAAATTTACCTGAAGTATATTTAAATACTAAAACGTTGAATGGTCGCGAACAAAAAGAAGGTTACCGTTAGCCTTTGGAATAATAACTGCGAATATAAAGCTCTCGAAAGCCATGCAGTTTACTAAATAAACGTAGGCTACTTCGACAAGGGCAGTCTGAGAATGCTAAATCTGTGAGCAAAGGTAGTTCGAATTTAATAACATGTTCAGCGTCACGTAACACGTGATCTTAGGTGAGTAGGCACGTGACTAATAAACCTTCGCACGCTACCTAATGACAGCAAGGCTGCGAGATTCGGGACCCTCGCCATCGGGCAAGGAAGAAAGTGAGGGGGGGGGATGTTACACATCCGGGCACCACGAGTGGTGCTGGCTAACACTCCAACGGCCCTAGATCTTAGTAAATATGGTTACCCAAGTTAGTGGCTGGTTTGATAACCGTGGCAGTAGCACAATTGCTAGTCCAACGCACGCGTAATGCTGGCGTTGTCGATCCCGCGACAAGCTACAGCTCATGTACTCTAATGTTGTAGCTAATGTACCCAAAGCACTCCTTGGCTTCGTTGTCTGTTGTACATACTTATATATATAATATGCGTGCGTGTCCGTGGACAGCGAAACGGGACACACAATAGGCAAGAGCAGTAACCGCTCGCTGCAGACACGATTCATGAGAAATATGTTCCACTTAACGGTGAATATCCTTCGAATTAGGTTGGCGTTGACCGGTGTTGCATCTGCTTAATGTTTAATCACATTAGCAAACTATCGTGTCAGCAGATGCCAAGTCTCACGGCCCATTGCATTTCCGAGCAGGCATGTGTAACGCACTACGGACATCACGATGTGGTAGGACTCTCGTCAACGACGTCGGACGCTTGCGTCAACTGCACACGTGCCAAAACTTTGGGAACGAATATATTACGTACTTTGGTGGAGTGAAGAAATCGGGAAACTTGTAAGCTACACTTGGAATCAGCTCGCACAGCGGTGAATGGAGATCGCTGTGAGAGGCCTTCATCCTGCAGATCACGTAACAATAGACTGATGATGATGATTATAATGATGCTGGATGATGACGAAGGTGCTGTTTCTGCACCCACAATGGCGTTCGCCTGTAATTTTTGTTTGCTCTATGTGAAATCATGTGGTTGCACTGAATCGCGATTAATTTCAAAATGCTCCAAATCACGTTGCGCAGACTTCGTATCGGTAATCTACGAGATTATTTCTGCGACGAAGCAAGCGATGATATGATCGAGACGTCGCGTTATGTTTTAATAGTATGTGCACGGCTACCTCCAATTTCCTTATGGATTCCACGCGCTATCCACTTCAGTTCCGTTTTCGGGTAGTCTATAGAAATGCTTGGAGCGTTTGACTTTCGCAGGCTTACATTTCTTTCGCTTTACCAACCGTGGCTCATCTCTATACACGCAGGATGTGGCCAGAAAGAACGCGTCCGCCGTCTCGGACGCTGCAGACTTCGTGCTGGGCGAACAAAATGGCGTCGAGGGTGCCCGCGCCATCGAGCTGATGCGTGACCACCCGCGTCTCCTCGAAAGGGTGATGGAAGATGCTGACGTCACTAAGGCCGAAGCCAAGAAGAGGATCCGCAGCGCCCTGCTTCGCGTCCGCAGCAGCAGCATTGACGAATTTATGACAATGACTGGCGTCGTCAAGGAGGCGGTGCAGTGCCTCAGTCATCCCGGTGCCAGGAGGCTTCAGCTCGCCGACATTTGCCATGACTGCTGGCTCCACATTCGGAGTTTCCTGAAGATAGCGGACGTCCTGTCACGTTGAGCCAGTCCAGGTCAGTGAAAACAATTTATCGGCTTTTTTTTTCGCCGTTTGCATGGGGTCGGGGCTTCAAGGAATAGCTCGTTTAACTCAGCATGACGAACTTGAATGTGACTTACTTATTCCTGGCACGATCGTCATTAGCCTTCTGATGACTCAATCACAAAGCTCAGATTCATTTTTCTATGTGCCACATAATTCCTTTGATAGTATGAAACGCACAACCTCCGAAGGCTCATATATCGTAAATATTCAATATCTTCTTGGATAGCCTTTCAGTTACATGGTGGATAAAAAAAATTACCGTCTTATTTATACCTTTACTTTTTTTTCCATACATAACAATAAATTTCTAGCGACATCACTGACAACCTGATTGGTCGTCAGTGATGGTTATTGGGCTTTCTTATGGCGTTTTTCACTGGTCGATCTGGAGCGGCCGCCGAAATCCTCGAGCGAGCGCTCGGGTTTCACAAATCCGAATCGCCCAGCGGAGCGCAAAAACGCTCTGCGGTGGATCAGACAGGAAATCTGCGTACACGTCGCACGAACCGGTTCCGAAAACCATGCACTTCCGTTCTTTACGTTTCCACGGCAACCAAACTCGCCGTCCCCCGTGTGTAATTTGACCGTGGCAGTCGCATAGTCCGTCATTTCCATGTCGCGCCCGTAAGGATTGTGCATGGACAACGTGCCTAAAAGTCTTCGTACAGCACGTGCGTCGCTTCGTAATCGCTGTCGTCCGCGCTCTCATCGCTAAACGCGAGCGCTGCAGCAGCACCGAACGCAGCCATGTTGCAAAGCAACACAATGGTGTGCGTACCAACCACGGAGGGTACCAACCGATTTAGCTTGAAGGCGGAAGTGACGCGAACTATTTCCGCCTGAATCCGCGCCTCAGCGGCGGAGCAAGTGAGAGCGATCTGGCGCGGAGCGAGTTGATCCGAAATGACCAGCGGAACGCGCGAACCCGCTCCAGATCGACCAGTGAAATTCGGATTCGTTGCCACGGAGCAAGAAATCCTGCTCCGAATCGACCAGGGAAAAACGCCATTATTCATCGATAGCTGTTCAGGCGAGAGAGTATTTGAAAGGTGAACATGCTGTCCCGGTAATACCGGCCTTGTTAGCTCATTTAGTGAGAATAAAATATTATCACGAGGAATAGAATTAGGGGAAAATTTTTAAATAAACGAGCTTGACACTTGAGATTCCGTGTAGCATTTACCAAGTGTTTTTTGTATAGATATATAAAGCAAAAATGACATGGCATTTCATCTAGCAATCTCTTGCATTAAACGAATGCCTTTGGCATGTAATATATAAACATACCAATAGCGCTACACGAACCTAGAACATATTTCGTACTAGCTGGTGTACAGATTACATTTGGCTTCATTTATCGGGAGATCTGTGTATTGCGATGTCATAATGCGGAAAATGGGCACAAGGGATGCAAACATCTATCTCTCGGTGCTCTACTGTGCTACCAAACAAGGCCATGCAGTGAGTAACCGTGTAGGTCACCAGTAAGCACATTACTTGACGTAATTTATTTTTCATTAGTATACCTGCCAATGGCCGTCTCCTTTTCTTAACGCCTTTACTTCCAAGGCACACCAATTACACAAGTTAGAGGAATAAAATGGCAGTGAAAAGGGCTAGTTGGTGGTCGGTCATACTTTTTTACTTGTTCTATGTATATAGTACAAAAAATGAGAGACCCCAAATTCTAATACCCAAGCTTAAACTACAGTCAATACTGTCCTTACACAGCGACACAAACGGAACATACAAGGTTCAATTGGTTGAAAGATTAGACTTCTGCAATACATATTTTATTCGTAATTAAAACAGAGCGTTGATAAACTAGAAAATGATGAGATATCACGACCTTTTATTTTGAATGACTTGGCATGCACGAATGCTTTTCTTTTCTACACAACCTGCAGTGTGAGACTGAGACGACTAAGAGTGTTGACACATTTGTATAGTTATCACTTCCTCGTTGTGTTGTTAATGCTAATCAATAAATTTTTCCAATATCTGCTTCATTCTGCAGTCTTCGGCAGCAGAGGTTGGCAGCCCCAGGGGAGAAGAAACCAAGGTGGCTCCTCCTGCTGGCGTCGAAGTACGTCTATAAATAGGAGCTCTTACGTTTCAACTAATAGGGCTCGGTTGTGCGCCTCTTGACTTTTCCCATTCGTTACGTCGCCGACACAGGAAGCTGTTAGGAAGCCACTGAACACCGTTTGCCATCGCCGATCTGGAAGTGTTCAACGTGAATTCACTGCGTGGTGGCGTTGAAGCAGTGGAGGAGGCGTCCTGTCGTTTTCCTCGTGTTACTTCACGTGACATGAACGGCGATTGGAGTTTGCTTGACACGCGCCAATTTCGCAACGATAGCGACATGCCCATCGTTCTTTATTCACCCTGATTTCATAACTGAAACAAAGCTAGATGTATATCTGTCTCACCCGACACTATGTGCAGCTGTTGTTTCATTTGCATTGTGCACTTCAGAGAGAGTGGTTTGAGGCACTTACTAGGCGCTAGTATTCTGCAAAGTAATGTACATTCTTTTATTGCGGTAATTAGTAGCATGCAATAAAGCACACGTGCTTCTTCCAGCGTGTCTAAGACCATGTGTTCGAGTGCCGAGACCATTCTTGTACTTTTGTGTTACTCTGTCCGTAAAGTATCAACTGTAAGAGTTGTACTGTGCATTGTAATCGTCATGCCTGACGAAAGTAAGAAATGATCCATGCGTGTTTCTGCAGTGGAGCCCGAGGTAGCATTTGGAGCTGCAATCGGTTCGCTACAAGCATTGAATGTGAGAGACTAGAGATGAGAACTCGAACGTATTTGAATTGAATGTGACGGAGTTTTGTTTATTTCCATCAACGGATTCTCATTCCCTTATGAAGCACTGCATTTACGTTACTTTTTAGACAGGGGAAAGTCAAGTATACAGTGCCACGCACTCCACATAAACCGTCAGGTATAGCTACATTATCGCCCTTAATACCTCGGTATCTAATGCTACATCGACAGTCAGAAGGCGTTTTATTCTTCAACTACATGTATCACAATATGTATAGTTCTGATCTCTAACCACGCGTTGATAATACTGTGGTGGAACTGAACGCACACAAATAGCTTCCAAAACCGAAAACAGTAGTGACACAGTAGATGTTGACGGCATGTAAATGGGGGCCGGAGGGCAGTGAATGACTTGGCGCAGTGACAATTTCTAGTAATTTTGCTACCGTAAAATGAGTTTCATTCACGCAGGAACCACTCACCTTGTGTTAGCAGCAGAATGTCATAGCCACAGTGGCACGTCAATAACGTGGAGAAAAAGTTCGTTGTACAGATTTGTGTTTTTTGTTGCCTGTAAGTAAAAATTGCAATAAATGAGCGTGTCATGGCATAAAGACTGTTTGTGGCCTTTTCTTGAATACAGTGCATGGTGTGTGAACAAGAAATGCAGAAAGTAAACACTCCCAGAGTTAATTTCGAAGCAAAGTACAGATGCCCCAGATGGTGGATGGCAAAACTGCACCGCGGTAGCTCAAATGGTAAGAGTATATATCGCTTGATGCACTTTCATGTCCATTAATTTATCATTTCGTTAATTCAATTAGTACATGCAAGTGATTTACCCTGTGTCGTCCTTAGTGCCTTTGTTTGTTGGCTTCTTATGATATGGTTAATAAAAATCGGGCGTCTCGGTTCCCGTTCTTCTCGATCATTGCAATACAACGGTCTCGAATCCGGCGACATTGATGCCTTTAGGTAGCTTGCGTGCGCTTATAGGCCGGTTGCCGTCACCCAAATAGACAACGTGCTCATGACGCCTGCGACAAAAAAAAAGATCTTCCACATCCGACGCCTAGGTTCGTGAGTGGTGGCGCTGGCTAACACTCCCAGGTTTAGTTCTAGCAGTAAACCACACAGAGGGAATGGCAAACCGGGGCCACCGCAGTAGTTCGATTGGCAAGAACATCGCACGCAATGCGAGCACATCGGTTGGTATAGCACCTACTGCCAGTTCTTCATTCACGATCATTTCCATTAGTTTTCTCGTTTTAAGTGTGTAATTTTTCCTACGTTGCTCTTGCTGTCCTTGTTTGTTGGCTTATGGTGTGGTCTTCAACAATGGCAGAACCGAGGGGCCCCAACGACCTTCTTCTTTACCTAGAGGTGCACTTGTCGTCGACTTCCCACTAATGCCAGCGTATCATCGATATCGCACTCTCCTATTCCTGTTTCCAGCATATTTAATCAGCACGACAAATAGCCCAGGCATATCGGCAAATTTTCACTAGAAAATGTGCCACGGCGTTTTGCGCGTTGCCGCTATGTGATTGGACACTCAGTGCAGTAAGGCTCCCGTTGCGCTAAAACAACGCGTACCATAGAGATTGGTTGCGTGTCCCTTCAGATCGTCGTTTTCAATCTTTTCAGAGGACTGTTGAGGCAAACGAGTGACTTTCGTAATTCGTGGAAAAAAATACCACAATTTCGACATGAGGGCCAAGCAATGAATGCGGTGCCTATGATTACAAGAAGTGCAATGTTCATAGCTGTAGTGGCAGTACCAATTGGAGTAAACGTAAACAGCCTATTTAAAAACGAGCTGTTGCGTTAGACGACCTCTGTTTGAAACCTGCCATCGGACAATCTCGATTTATTTATTCTTTTAAATTTAATTTATGTAAACCCTAAAGGCCCTCCGTTGGAAGGTATTACATAGGGGAGAAATGCAACATCGCTAAAGGTAACATGTAACAGGTGACAACAACATGAAAAACAATATAAAAATGAAAGCCACTGTCTTTCTTAGCGAACACCATTTTTCCGTATCGGGTATGTTTCAAATATTTTCTGGGCTGATCCCGAAGGTAGTGCAAATCCGGGCTAATAAAATTAGCATAGTTTTCATGTTTAAGCTCTGTTATTGTTTCGCACTTCTAAAATTTAAGTCGCGATCAAAGGAATTATGCATGCGGTGTCGTTGTTTTGTTTCATGGCATTTGTTTGTCGGCTGCCATTCGCAAAATTCTGAGGAATAACTTTGTCGAGAAAGTAATCTCTGGTGTGAGCATCTCTCTGCCAGGGAGTGAGCATGCCTGATAGTGTTCTATTAAGGAAGGCATCAGGCTTCGCAAGCGCCGGGTAACAACATCTGTGAAGGTATTGTAGTCAACGATCAAAAGTGTGATTGTCTTCCATGATGATGAAGGATGGTGGTTAGGTATCAGCACAATGCGACCGTAGCAAAAACTACATGGGAATTCAAAGTGCTCAAAGCTGCGGTTCTATAACATGCGAAAGTGGCACCTATATCTTCCCAGAACGCTAGATAAAACCCAGCGTGTAACCATTCTGGCTCTTGGGCCGAGCCAGGCTTGCTGGAAGATAATGCTCCCTTCGCTTCATCAGCTGACGGTCATGCACAAAGATGGTCCGCAACCTCAGGTGGAAGATGAAGCAGCCCACGAAGCATTGTATGAGATCCTCGAGAGCCAAAATCTATTTGCATAGTCGTACGGGCCATGTTTTCAAAATGTCTTACAATGAGCGATTAATCACGCGAGGGAGGCGAAGTAACAGGAAGTGCTCTTTGGGCCGCCGAACCGAATGCATTCGCGTGTCTAAATAGCGAGTTTCTTTCAAACATGAGAACTACAGGGTGTGCACACGGATTACGTTTGCGTCGCCGAGCAGCATTTGACAACGAGGACGCTGCGATGAGGCGTTGGAAACGGCTCCGTAGCTCACGCTGCCATGAGCGCATCAACGGAGTCAGTTGAATGACCGGAAGGGCAATCAACTGGAGCTTCGTGGCAATATCCGTGTGGTCTTTTGACATGCGTCGTCTGAGTGCACGTCCTTCAACTGAACAAGGCAGACGCCACTACGGATTGAGCACGTCCCATGACTCTGGGTCAGATGTAGAAACAGAGGCGTGCCAGACTTTTGACAAACAAGAAAGCGAGCACGCGTGTTGTAGAAGGCGGATGTCTATACGCCAAGGTTTTGCTGATAAGAAAGTTGGGAAGCGAGTTTCAAGCATAACTGGCCTGTGATTGGAAATATAAACTTGGAATGAAGGTAAAATTATCACATTAGATCCGGTGACATACTGAGCTAAGTTGCTTGGCACGTACGGACGGGCTAACCTGCTAACCTGCGCCACGTCCTAACCTGCGCCACGTCCAGGCAAATCAAGAACCATGAAAAAGACGATGTGAATCCAGCAACGAAAATGGCTGGACGAGGGGACGGAACTCCCGTGCGTTCAAATCAGGCTGACCCCAGCCGGGGCCTTGGACATCTGCTCGCGTGTCTAAGACGCAGTTAAAATCCCGAACAAGCACCACGTGATGACCGTCCTGGATACACACGTCAAGGTTACGAAAAAAATCAATGCACTCAATGGCCTGCGCCGGTCCATTTGTGCACAAAATACGTAAGCTAAATGAAAATAGTCTACAATCCAATGTTGATATCCGCCCTGCCCCATCATAAGATACATGATGATCTCGCAAGCTAGTTCTGTTGAAAATAATAATACCGATTCCACCAGAGCGTGATGCCGCGAAGGAGAAAAAACTGTCAAAACCATGTGCTCACAATGCGTTTGAAATGTTAACAGAGCAGATTGAATGGGTACAGTTCAACATAGGACTCTTTGGTATCAGCAATATCTATGGCACACGCATTCTGTTGAATTTCGTTTGATATTATGCATCTAAACTGACAAAAATTATTCGCGATAAGAAAAGAGAAGGCTACGTTTTAATCAGGAAAACGTAACACCTCATTTCAAACTCACGAATTTAGAAAATTGCATTGGTTTAAAGCACAGTTGTCACCGCAGCAACTGCAACAGTCTTCTACATTGGTGTCTTTGACCTCAATTATCGCCTCGCACTTTCTGAAGGCACTGAGAACTGGCCAGAATGTGTTGTGAGATATTGATGGAAATGAAATGACTCTGATTCATAGTCATAGAATCCAGCACACTGTTCGCGAATTAAGTAGGAATTAAAATTTTATGATTTTGTGCGAGCGGCATTCCTTGGAATAGTTATTCGGGCGAGTTTCCCACGCTAAGGCGCCAAGCGTGCGGCGCTCGCCTCGCACCTGCTTAAGCTTTTCGTAGTCTCGAGAGCCACTCGAGTTTCCTCTTATCGACGGTCGGCCATTTTTCCAAGAAAGTATGCCTTCCACTGGGAATCAACCATCGCCGACAACGCCAGCCCCTTTCCAAGTAAGTACGAGGCTCTGGAGAGGAGCTATGCCGCTTCAAAGTAACCTGGGGCATGCCGGACCAACCGAGTGAGTCATCTTTCCGGCCAACCTCTAGGGGTCAGGAGTTCTAATCTCCGATTTCTTTCCTTTCTTTATCTCTTTTCTTCTAGATTATTACTATAAGAGGGAATTACATATCTTCGCCACGACCGCCCGCACGGGGACCCTCTTACATTTTTTTTCTTGGAACACTTGCGATTTTCTTTCCTCTAATATTTATGGCCACTAACGTGCAGGTCATAAACTACCCGGTTTCTCTAGTTGAGTGCCATGCGTGCAGTTTGATCGAGGTCAGATTGGTCGGCCTTGACTGGTCGAATATGGCACCAGTGTAGGTTAAATGAGGCATAGAACTGCCCTCTTCTTAGTGTTCAGGATCACTGTGTTCCCAGAAAAACTTCGAGGTCAGCTATCTCCTCCCCCCCTTCCGTCCTCCTCATTAGCTCTAGTATAATCACTGTCCAACGCTGTAGAAAGGGTGAAGACACCACTGAGAGCCGTCAAGGTCGCCTCCTTTGGGCGAATCTCAGCGCGATAGTGCGACTGAACATTCTGAATAGCCACCAAGGAACGCGGGTGTTCGGACGACAAGAGACAAGCACACGCGACGAACGCATCATACGACACTCGGAGCCTCTTGGTAAGCGCTGAAAAACTTACCTGTTTTATTTTTGTATACAAGTGTTAAGCGCTATTCAAATTTAGCAAAAATGTATCGTGTACCTAGGCGTGGTCAACTCCGCGTGCATTCGTAAGATGCGGGAAACAATCAAGAGGCTACACTCTAAGAAAAATCCCGGGGAAAACGGGAGTAACTGCGCCGTTAGTCCTAAAAAGGGCGCTTTCGTCCCATAAAGGACTAACTGCATGAATGTGCGTGCCGTGTGCAAATTTCGGAGAGTAAGTGTTTAGTCCCTGCTCGGAAAGAGAGCAATGGGAGGACGAACCGCAACAGTTACTCCCCAGGCACTTCGCTGTTTTCGTCCGTGTCATGGAGCGATGCGGCGAAAACGGTATTGTCTATAAATCGTGAATGGTTCGAAGTTAGTGCATTGTCTATTGAACTACATGCAAAGCAGCACCTTGCCTCTTCGAAAATTACGTGAAACTTAAAACTGGAATGTGAAGAGGCATGCCCTTCGTGCGCACCCCATAAGTGAGCGATACACATTAAACGCGCAAGTCATTGACAGACGGCTAGATTTTCTTGGTCAATAGTACCTAAGTTCCTTCCGTTCCAAGGAGGTTGCGAACTGAAGCGATGTGTAGCTCAAACGGCACACGCTAAGCGACAGAGAAATTGCCCTTCTCTGTCGTCTTCGGTGCCCCGTTTGAGCTCGCTACACGTATACATGGCGTAGTGCCTCAGATTAAATCACCCTAATAATACTCGGGCTGATTTCTTTTTGCAGTCACTTATGGTTGCAAGTACACTCAACGTTAGACTCTCACTGCATAGTTTGCACAAAATACGGAGTCACTTTTATATTGCCACACTTGTGTTCCCATGCTTAACCTTGCCTAAATATCCCGTCTTGTCAACCAAGTGGCGTGGTGAAGTGGTTAGAGTACCTGACTCGTGAGCGAGAGGACGTGAGTTCGACTCCTGCTGTCGGGCACGTGTTTTCTTTCAGCTCATTAATTGTTTTTATTATGGTATAAATGCCTAATTTAATTAATTACATCTTTGCGGAGCATCGGAACGAATTACCGTTACTCCCTTGAGGACCATCGGGCAGGGGCAACTGTTAGTCCCCGAAGGAGTAAGCGCATGGGGAGTAACAGTTCATCCCATGTCATTTCGTCCCCAAAAGGACTAATGGTTGTGGCAAATCAGTTAGTCCCCAAAAGGACTAACCTCCCTACCCCTTTTAGTCCTTTTTTTCTTAGAGTGTAGGGCAACCGAGAATTCACACTATGTCGTGCAACCTATAGCGATCAGCAAAAACCCGCAAAGGGCGGACAAATAGTGGATCTCTTAGTCACGAAGGGTCTTTGGGCCGTTGTTGCCGGCGGCAAGGTAGCCTAGCCACCTGCGGCATTACCTTACTGAGCTACATCTTATGCTCGGTTGCGGTAGTCAGAAGTGTTAATGCGCCCCCTATTTTTTTCTGTGTTTCTTTTTTTAAACGACGGTGTATCTGCGTATGACATCCTCCAGTGCACATCTGCAGGCTTGGAGTGGCGCTTGACACCGGCGAAAAATGCCGAGAACGAGTGGGGCTACACTGGTCAATGTACAACCAAATTAGGAAGGTCCACTAAGTTCCTGACAAGACTGAACGAATCCGACGCGGGACGGAACGCGCAGTACGCAGCGGTTAACACCCATCTCACGGCCATGAATAAGCGAATCGAAGATCTGCAACGCTGGACGATGCAGCTGAAGCAACAGCAACATGACCACCACCTGCCTGGAAAGGCCAGGTTACCATCGTCACAAGCGGTAAACGCACCAGTCATCCTCGCCAGCGGCAACAATGCCAACACCACCCACACCGGGGTAGGAGGGACGCACGGACACTTGCGTCCCCCCAACACCTCTGCATAACAATCATGGCTGTTTCCCGCAAGTCCGACAACAGACGCATAGTCTGGTAGTGGAATTGCAGGGGCTTCAAAAACAAGAAAGCAACGATGGTGCAATGTATGAAAACGCTTGCCAATAAAAAACTTCCTGTCGTGATTGCCGTACAAGAACCTTTCGAGTGGGCCCAGCTCCCGGGGTATGTGATGTGCGGTCCCCCCTACGAATGCATGGGGAGGGACGTCAGGGTGTGCACCCTGGTTAAGCACCGGACGGCCTTCATCGAACACGAACTCGTGCACCATGAAGAACCGGACATATACCACGTACTGATCGAAGTCATGTTAAGAATCGGAAGTAGAAAAGCCAGCCTTTTCGTGCTCAACGTATATAGCTTCCCCTCGCAAAGATACCACACTCACACTTTCGACGCCCTCTTTCGCGAAGCGATGGCCAAGGCCGCCTCCAGTCCCTTGCTGATATGTGGAGACTTCAATGCGCCGCACACGCAATGGGGATACGGAACCGACTCACCGAAAGAAAGAGGCTAGCCGGACTCATGGACGAGCTCGGCCTGACTGTACTCAATGAACCGGCTTCGCACACCAGGATAGCACAGGGAGTGTGCCGCGACACATCCCCCGACCTCTCCGTCTGGTCAGGCGCGGACGTGGTCACTTGGTCGAACTCCTTCGAGGACCTGTGGAGTGACCACAGGATCCTGTGCGTGACCGTGCGACAGGATGAAAGCGAACAGGACGTCTGCCGAAAGGCCAGAATCGTAGACAGGGACAGATTTCGAAAAAATAGAGAACAAGACAAGAAGGAGGGCCCGATCGAAGACATAAGCGAATGGTGCAGAGTACTGCTCATGAACGTAGAGAAAGCCACCGATGAGATTTAATGGACGGACTGGCGACAAGAACTAACGAAAGCAGTGGCAGACAGATCCCGCGGAGCCGTGGACAACGGCGATCCCCAACCATAGAGTGGACAGCCGGCTGGCACATCTCGTTGCGGCCAAGAAATCCATGCAACGGAGAGCGAGCAGGCAAAACCTCAACAGGAAGATACGCAAGAAGATAGCCGAAATCAACCGGGAGATCGAGACGCATTGCGCCCGCCTGTGCGAGCATGAATGGCAGGACCTGTGCGACACGATGACCGGGAACATGAGCGCTGGACGCACCTGGAAGATTCTCAGGCACCTGCTCGACCCGGCAAGCACCAGAACGGCGACCCGTACAGAGATGGCCAAGCTGTGACACAAATACAAGGACGACCCTCAGGCTTTCGCGGAAGAGATCGTGCAGACGCACCTCGCACATCCGGAAGGGCAGAGTCACCCAGAGTACCGCGGGGCCCCCAATGAGGAGCTCGACGCGGATTTTTCCGTGCAGGAAATTAGAACGGTCCTCCAGCTACTGAAGACCAACTCGGCGCCCGGCTCTGACAGGATCACCAACAAAATCCTAAGGAACCTGAACGACGACGCCATCGAGAAGCTTTGGGAGTACATATTGCATGCTAGAAGGAGGGCCGAATTCCGCAAGAGTGGAAGACCGCGGACGTTATACTGATACCAAAGCCGGGCAAACCGCTAGAGGTCCGAAACATGAGGACGATCTCTCTCCCGTCCTGCGTCCGGAAAGTGATGGAGCATGCCTGCCTTAACAGGGTGACGACGCTGCTCGAGAAGCAGGACGCCTTCGGCACCCACATCATCGATTTCCGGAAGGGACTTTTCACGCTGGATGCCATGCTGCAGATCAACGAACAGGTCGTGAACGCTCTGAGCACGCACGTGCGCGCCCTACTCGGGCTAGACCTCAAGAGCGCCTTCGACACCGTGAAGCACATGGCCATACTGATAAAGTTCAGCCTACTCAATCTCGGGGTGAGGTTCCACCAATATGTCAGCAGCTTCCTGAATGGGCGCGAGGCGACAGTCAAGATCGAGGGGGCCCGCCACGAACGGTCCGAATGGGTGGTGCGGGAGCGCCGCCGGGCTCCGTACTCTCTCCCATGCTTTTCAACCTCTTCATGATTGGCCTGCCGGAGCGCCTTGACGCGATAGAGGGCATCAATCATACGATAGACGCAGATGACGTGACGGTGTGGACCACGGAGAACACGAGCGTCGGCGAATTGCAAAACCGAGTGCAGCGGGCCATCCGGGAGGTGGAGCGGCACCTCGAAGACACGGGACTGGTCTGCTCACCCGACAAGTCGTAGATCCTGCTCCACAGGCCGCGCAAGAAAGGACCTCTTCCGCAAGGCGTGCTAGACACCCGTCGTTTGGGAGTCCGTGTCACGGCGAGGGAGGGGACCCGAATAACGACGGTGTCCAAGTTACGCGTGCTCGGCCTGTGGCTGGAAGAGAACGGTGCCAAGCGCGAGCTGGTTGCCCGACTTCAGAAGTAGGTGGCCGCCGCCACACACCTCGTGCGGCGGGTCGTGAACAAGAGGAAAGGAATGAAGGAACACAACGTTACGAGGCTGATGCAGGCGTACGCGCTGAGCCACATAGCGTACGTCGCCGCGTACGCCGACGGGAACAGGAGCGAAACCGACAAGCTGAACGTGGCCATCTACAGGGCCTTCAAGACCGCCCTGGGAGCACGCCAGTACACGCCAACCCACAGGCTCCTCGAGTTGGGCGTACACAACACGCTCGAGGAGATCGCCGAGGCGCAGAGAATCGCGCAGCTGGAGAGGCTGTCGAGCACCGTAACGGGAAGACGAACCCTAGACTTGCTCGGGATTCGATATCACGAGGCGCGTGGACTGAAGGAATCACTGCTACCGGTAGTCAGGGACGCCGTGCAGACGGAAAACATGCCGAAGAATATGCACCCATACGCAGGGCGGTAGCAATCCTGGAGAAGCAACGAGGAAGGGAAGGCATCCTCTTCGTCGATGGAGCCAGGTACCCGCGGCCAGTCGGTGACTTTGATGGCAACGAGGGACGTCGACCACCACCGCCGCTACAAGGGAATGTGGGAGACGAACCACAGTTACCAGCACCACCATCACTACTACTATTAGGACAAAAACGGCAGCAGCAACAGCGGCAACATCGACACGACCAGTCGACGGCGGCGGCGCCCGCCTTCTCCGTGGCAGTCGTAGATACAAAGGGAAGGATCCGAGTCACGGCATCAGCGAGGCTGCCGTCGGCCGAAGCAGCGGAAGAGATGGTTATCCTCCACGGAGGTGCGGAGGATAACCTGATTATCAGCGACTCTAAATCAGCGATTCGGAACTACACCAAAGGTTGGGTGTCCGCGGATGTGGCGCGCATGCTCAACGCCCGGGCCGGGGACTTCGGATCCGGCACGACTACAAACAAGTCCCTCATGTGGTTCCCCGCGCACGTCGAGGAGCTTGGCAATAACAACAACAGCCGCAAGAATAATGACAACAACAATGCTAACGGCCGAAGACGCACCGACACTGTACCCAACCACAACGAGCACGGCCACCTCGTCCCGGTCCTCCAGAGGGCAGCCGATGCCGTTATTGTGCGGGACCCCAGCAGAGGAGTGACGGTGACAGCGGCGGCAACCCCATCTGGCACGGCCGTTGTAGTTGCCAACACAACACAAATCGCGGCGGACGGAGCTGGGGATCACGCGGACGCCGACTGCGATGTCAAGGAGTTTCCGGCAACGTACAGAGAGGTGCTTGGCCTTTATAAGAAAGAACGAAGAAAATATCCACAACCCCACGGGCGCCTAGGCAGGTCCCAGGCCGTCGACCTGAGTCGGTTGCAGACGGGCACTTTCACCAACCCCTACCAACTTGCACCGCCTGAGGCCCGCGCTGCACCCGTCGCCCGGCTGCCCCTGGTGCGAGCACGAACGGGCCGCTATGGCCTATGTGCTTTGGGAATGCCAACGCCATGAGGAAGAAGGACAAGGAGGAAGGAAGAAGACATCAGGACCCTCTGAAGCGGGGCGCCTCAGTGAGAGATGGCAAGCCGCCTTCCAGAGCGAGGCAACCGAAGACCAGGAGTGGGCCGTCCAGCGGGCCGGGGCCGTTGCCGAGGATCTCGAAAGCTCTTCCTCGGGCGATGGACCCCTGGCAGCCTAGCCCCGGGCACCAACATCAATAACCGTTGGACAAATAAAGTTTATTCCTATCCTATCCACTATGCTTGAACAAACACACTCCCTCACCAGAACAGCAAGTGGCCTCTCTGGTGCAGTATTCGGCCACTACCTCCACATGATCTCGTCAATGAAAAGGCCATCGGTCCCCAGTGGCTGCGGAGCACCTGACCAAGGCGGCGGTCAGACTTGCAACGCAGCAGAGGGTGCTAGCAATATCTGGTTCCGGAAAGGCCGCGAATGGAAAGTGACCCTTGCAACGTCCAAGACCCGATCCCCCTCGAGTGGAGCGAGCTTAGCAGGACTCTTCGAAGAACTATCAGACATTGTTTGGGTTATTATCGGCCTTAGTGAGATTAGAACTGGTGAGGCTTACACATTGCATAATAACGGCCATGTCCACTCCTATAGAGGTCTCCCAGATAAGAAGCAATACGGGGTGAGATTCCTAATCCATAAAGATATAGCGGGCAACATTCACGAATTCTACATCATCAACGAGGGGGTAGCAGTAGTCTTAATCAAACTCAATAGACGTTTTCAGTGGGCGAGGAGCATAGGGCGCGCGGCGAGCCTCCTCTCTGGCTTGTGCGATCCGGCGCGGCGCTTGATGAAAGTATTAACGCGATAGCGTTAAGGAGCTCGTGTCGCAGAAAAGCCGGTGTCGTCGGCGTCGGGTGTCGGCGTCGGCGTCCGCGGCGTTGACCGTGAGCGATAAATAACGGCAGGCACTTCATAAATAAAAAGCAACTTCTAAGATGGGCTGGGTGGGAATCGAACCAGGGTCTCCGGAGTGTGAGACGGAGACGCTACCACTCAGCCACGAGTTTGATGCTTCCAAGCGGTACAAACGCGCCTCTAGTGAATGCGGTGTTGCCTTCGAAACGAGCCGTGGAAAGTTATACTGCAGTGTATACAGGTAATTATGAACATGTAACTTACAGAAGTCGCAATTACAAGAGTAGCGAAGTGCGTTTCCGCTGCATTTCTTCTGCGCTTTCCGCACACGCAGAGCCATCTTGCGGCAAACACAGAAGACCCCCTCCTCTCCATGTAGGGCGCTGCCTCGACAGATGGCGCGCCACGCGCGCATTGGAGCTGTGGAAGGACCGGTGCGAGGGGGGTCGTTGCCCGGACTCTCTCTCCCCTGACAACGCTTCGCCTTGCTCCCTCGGCAGAATCCAGCGTCCTTCCTTTCTTTAGATCGCTATCTGTCTATCTCTCTGCCCGTGCCGATCACGACGTTTGGCTGGCGTGCATCATTCATTTTCCCCTACGAGATACCGAGTTCTTCGGTTCGTTCCGCTTGCTCAGGCGCACGTTTCGTTGCTGCGCCGAACGCCGCGTTGCTCGACCATATGGCTCGACGCTCACCGCGTCCGATGCGGGCCGCCTTGTAAGTGATGGCTGTCCTGCAGCCCATTGTCTTACACCCCTTAGCGGGTCGACGGGAACGCTGTCGCGTTCCACTCTTGAAGGCGAAGCTTAAGCGTCCTCCAATTTTTTGCTTTCGAGTGCTGCGGAACGATTTCGAGATGTTTTATATCACACTTGGTGAAATTTACGCAATGTCCATTTATATAAGGTCCTGAGGGAAGCCTTTCGGTGCGTCGGTAACTACAGTACGGGGAAATATCTCTTGGGTGCGCAAACATGTTACGCGCATTATCAGCCGCGGTGTATGTATGTATTGTGAACTGTTTTGCGTATATCGGTTTTGATTCAACGAAAATAAACGATGTCCATGTATTACCAGCATGAAATGGTAAAGCTGCTTACTATCTGATCGCTTGGCGTAAGGACTAAAACAAGAGCGCCTGCTCGTGTACGGCTAAACTAAGGCAACAACAAAATACCCAAGCGGCAGACGCAAACAAATATTTGTGATACACCAGCGCCGTTCTCACGACGATTCAAGTCTAGTAGGTTCGAAATCGCTATACGTCTACGCTTGCCTCGGGAATGTGGCCGATGGCGCTGCTCAACATAGCGATCACTGCGGTTGGTGGAACAGCATGATACATATGAATAAGCTATGTGCTTCGGAATTGAAAAATTAAGTTGTGGTGTTTTACGTGCCAAAAGCACTTTCTGATTATGAGGCACGCCGTAGTGCCTGACTCCGGAAATTCCGACCATCTGGGGTTCTTTAACGTGCACCTAAATCTAGGTACACGGGTGTTTTCGCATTTCGCCCCCATCGAGATGCGGCCGCCGTGGGCGGGATTCGATCCCACCACCTCGTGCACAGCAGCCGAACACCATAGCCACAGAGCAACCACGGCGGGTGTGCTTCGAAATTGCCTTTTTGCCCTGTAAGGCCATACTATCCGAGATATTTACCATAAAAAGAATGCGATGGCTATTCTGAGGCCAATATTTCCGTAATACGTATAAGTGCGTCGTATAGAGAACGGAGCGAACACAACCAAAAAACAAGTCCGTTATCATGGCCTCTCTCGGAAAGAAAAAGAGAACGGGCTAACGCCGCAGTACGACCTCGTATAGTCACGCCGCACAACGCTTATAGAGCTATAAACGTTGATAGCGCATGCTTGGACCATGCGTTATATAGAACAAAGATATCTGTAATCCAGTAGCTACCACTGGTTAGGACAATCGCGCAGATCGTGAGCGGTCGCTTTGCTAGAAAAGTATAGTTCACGCTGTAAGGTATATTATTATTACTAACCAAAACTATTTCATTCATCGGTGGAAACTTCGTCTGCCGAACCAAGTAGTCACGGAATGCAATGTGCAACTAATAGTTTGAACGCTTGTCAAAGTATAACAGCACAGCTCCTATCGTAGCAGAACGGTACCCACGCTGTTACGATCATCGCGTATGTTTCATTGCTCCTAAACCACAGCATAGAACTCGAGGATAATACTGCAGTAAAGGCCAAATTAGTGAATGGAACTTTCATAAATACACAGTTGATGTTCGAGGCTGATTGTAGGCTCAAATATGCGCGCACACATCGCGCTGCGTGCTCCGTCCGCCTCAACGCGAGCAGAAAGTCCGGCCATACCAACCTATACCACTTCAGTACGCCTCATAGAACCGTTTCCCGCGTAGAAGACGCCCCGTCATACTCAATAGACCGCACGAGCACGAAAAGAAACGCCAAAAAACTACCGCCGCGCGTATGCCTGCCATGCAAAACGGAGCGCACGCCCAAGCCAGCATGCCGACTGCCCATAGATGGCGCCACTGCGTGCAATATGGTGGCGCCCATGAAAAAACAGTCTATAATAGGTACAGTATAAAGAGAGTACAAACATACGCTCCAACGTCCGGTCACGACGATGAGGAAGTAGGTCAGTTTTACGAAGATGTTGAATTAGCGATGAGAAAAGTGCAAACGCAGTATGCTGTTGTAATAGGGGACTTCAATGCAAAAGTGGCGGGAAAGCAGGCGGGTGAACGGGCAATTGGCAACTACGGTGTCGATTCTAAAAACGCTAGAGGTGAGATGCTGGTAGAATTCGCATAAATGAATAAGCTGAGAATAATGAACACTTCTTTCAGGAAACGCAGCAACAGAATATGCAGCTGGAAAAGCTCTAATGGTGAAACAAGAAATGACATTTAGTTTATACTTTCTGCCGATCCCAGCATATCGTAGGATGTCGAAGTAATAGGTAGGGTAAAATGTAATGATCATAGGTTAGTAAGGGCCAGGATCCACCTGAATTTAAACACAGAAATAGTAAAATTTGTCAAGAAAGAACAGGTCAACTTAGAGGCACTAAGTGTAAGAGCAGAGAAATTTAGGCTGGTACTTGCAAACAAATATGCAGCTTTAGAACAGAGAGAAGCTGATGATGACATAGAGGTAATGCATGAAACCGTAACGAGGCTGGCTTCAGAGGCAGCTTCTGAAGTGGGAGGCAAGGCACCAGGGCAACCAGTAGGCAAGCTCTCCCAAGTAACAAATGACCTAATAAGGAAACGACAAAGAATGAGAACAGATAAAACGGATAAAAAAGACGAAAGTAAGTGATATTTGAAAGTATAACGTGAGAAAGTCAGAAGAAGCCATAAAAAATAGACGCAGCCTGAAATCAGTGAGGAGTAAACTTGGCATTGGACAAACCAAGATGCATGCACTAAAATATAAGCAGGGAAATATCATCAGCAATCTCGAAAATATAATAAAAGAAGTGGATGATGATGATGAAAACGCTGTATTTAAAGGAAAAGGGGAGGGGAGTTAGGAGAAGGGTCGTCGGATTCTTATTCCGTAATTCCGTTGGCTAATTAGCCGCCGCCCTAGCTCTTTCCACGAGGGCTCGCTGGTCCATGAGGGTTGAGCTGGACAGGGCTGCCTCCCATCCTTCCCATTTTGGCTGTTTTATAGTTTCTAAGGCACTATTAGCCTGGCAGGCCCATACCAAATGGTACAAATCTGCTTTCTGCCCGCAGAATTTACACTCGGCTGAATAGGATTGTGGCTCAATAACATGTAGCTTGACTGGGTTATTAAATGACATCGTTTGTAATCTTCGTAAATGACATTCTTCTGATTTATCTAATCCCTTAGTTGGGCCCGGGTATTTTCGTCGCGATAAGCGCAAGTGTTGTAATACGTCTGTGTAAGTTATTAATGCCACTGGGAAGTCCGAGTCTTCGGGGAGGGAGGAGCGGAAGAATTCTATACCGACCTTTACAGTACCCATTCGACTAAAGAGCGCTCTATCCAAAACAACAATGAACAGTATACAGAAACTCCTCCCATAACTAGAGATGAGGTCAGAAAGGCCTTGCAAGGCATGAAACGGGAAAAGCGGCAGGAAAGGATGGAATAACAGTCGATTAATTCAAAGATGGAGCAGACACAATGTTAAGAAAACTGACGGCTCTCAATACGAAGTGCCTATCGACTGCAAGGGTCCCAGAAAGCTGGAAGAATGCAAACATTATACTAATCTACGAAAAAGGGCGATGTTAAAGAACTAAAAATTATAGGGCCATTAGCTTACTCCCAGTATTATATAATATATCGACGCAAATAATCTCCAACAGAATAACGACAACACTGGAACTTAGTCAACCAAGGGAGCAGGCTAGCTTCAGGAAAGGTTCCCCTACAATGAATCACATCCATGTCATTACCCAGTTATCAAAAAAATCCGCAGAGTACAATAAGCCTCTCCATAAGGCTTTCATAGATTATGAAAAAGCATTTGCTTCAGTAGAGATACCAGCAGTCATAGAGACAATGCGTAATCAAGGAATACAGACCGCTTACGTAAATACCCTAGAAAATATCTGCAGAGATTTCACCGCCACCTTAATTCTATACAAGAAAAGTAGGAAGATACCTATAAAGCAAGGGTTCAGACAAGGAGACACAATCTCTCCAAAGCTATTCATTGCGTGCTTAGAAGAAGCATTCAAGCTATTAAACTAGGAATGCTGAGGAGTAAAGATCGACGGCGAATACCTCAACAACCATCGGTTTGGCGATGACATTCTTCTATTCAGCAACAATGCAGACGAGTTACAAAAAATGGTGGAGGACCTTAAGAGGAAAAGTGTAAGAGTGGATTGAAGAATAATATGCAGAAGACAAAGATAATGATAAATAACCTGGCAAGGGAAGAAGGTTTCAAGTTCGCAAGTCAGCCTCCAGAGTCGGTGGAGGAGTACGTTTACCTAGTACAACTAATCACAGGGAACCCGGACAATGAGAAGGAAATTCACAGAAGAATAAAAATGGGTTGGATTGCATACGGCAGACATCGTGAGCTCCTGAATGGGAGCTTACCGTTATCATTGAAAAGGAAAGTATACAATCAGTGCATTTTACCGGTGCTGAAATACGGCGCAGAGACTTGGAGGCTGACAAAGAAGCTTGAGAACAAGTTAAGGACCGCGCAAAGAGCAATGGAACGAAGAATTCTTGGCATAACTTTAAGAGACAGAAAGAGAGCAGTTTGGATCAGAAAGCAAACTGGCAAGACGATAATCTAAGAGACATTATGAGAAAAAAATGGCGCTGGGCAGGTCATGTAATCCGCAGACTAGATAACCTTTGGACCATTGGGGTAAAAGAATGGGTACCAAGAGTAGGGAAGCGCAGTGGAGGACGGCAGAAGACTATAAAAAGCCAAAAAAGATTAAAAAAATGATGGAGTGTCTAAATTAGGAAATTTGCGGGTGCTATTTGGAATCGCTTGGCGCAGCACCGGGGTAATTGGAGATCGCAGAGGCCTTCGTGCTGCAGTGGACATGAATAGGCTGATAATGTTGATGATGAATGATAATTTTAAATTTACAAACAAAGTCTCAAAAACCAGGAGATGGCTCGGCGTGGCAGTGAAGTGGTGGTACTTCGGTTGTAGTGTATGAGATTAGTGCACGTTAGTCGGCCGTTATTAAGTACAGCATACTTATTGCTTAAACACGTATACGCGTTTCTAAGTTGCCAACCAAAATTTTGAGGTCTCCGTGATATGCAAAACCCCATCGACGAATCGTGCAGCGAATGAATGGCAGCATTGCAATAATGCTGCTGGCATCAGTGGCATAGCCAGAAACTTTGTTCGGGAAGGCGGGGCTCACATTGCAGTACCGCGTCCCCCTTGTAGCCCTTGTCGAGGGAGCAAACACATGAATAATAACTGCATTGCCATTGCCAAAGATGCTGCAAACGAATTATTGACCACTGCGCACTGTCAAAACAAGTAAAATAAGTCATTTTTATCGGAAGAATATACACGTATGTCCCGCAAATTGTGCCCGAAAATCCTTCCATGCGTTTTTGTCGATTTGATAGGTACAAGTAATATCGCGCGAACTTAGAAATATACCAGTTGGAAACCAGCAAAGCACTGCATGCCACTGACAATGAACAAAGACTTATCGAAATGTCCCGAGAAATGTGATAGGGGGTAGCAAGGCTCCCCAATCAAGTTGGTGGCTCCACCCACAACGGTATTGGGAGGTGGTGACCATCTGCGACGTCGCGGGCCCTCTGGACGGCGTGTAGTTGGTGCGTGAATTCCGAGCTCTTCAGCAAGGCGTCCTACTTGGACTTGTAGGGAAGTTTGGAGCCTGCGTTGTACTGCCACAGCCAGAGCATGCGGTCGAATGAGGAGCAAGCATGCATGGCAACATTTGGAGCACGACTGCGGGAAGTTGGGATCTATCCAACTAAGCACTCTGGGGTGATGTACGATCTCGTCTTTAAGAGCCTGAAAGTAACGGCCTCAGTCCCGTTAAGTTCGGGGCTGGGGGGAAGGAATTTCCTCCTTTTTTGTCTGTAATGCGTCGTAATTTTGTGATACTTGGCAAAAGGATCTTTGAAGAGGTAATCCTGTGGGAGAACCGGACTCTTAGATCGGGCGCGGTTCGTGAATTCTGGAGCCAGGAAGTTGGTCCGCTCGTTAGGGCTGCAGCCCGCTTGGTAAGTAATATCGTACACGTGTGCCTGATATGAAATATGTAGAGGTCATTAAATGAACAATTTGAGGACAAATATTTTAAAGAAACTTTGTCATTCAAGAACCTCTTTTACATTTTTGTACATGTGCAACGGCCAGGTGAAAATCTCAGTGACGCTGTCCTTTGTTTCAATGCATTGCGCAGAAACAGCTGTCAACGGTTGTGCCTGGTGATAATGGCAGCAAAATTATAGCCGCAACAGAGAGCATATATAGATAGCAGCAGTTCTGCAAACTATACGAATGCAAGGCAAGTGAAAGTGAGCCAATGCGAATATATGACAAACGGGGTGGTTTATTTAAAGGTAGCTTCCATGAGGACTTAGAGATTTGTCCCACTGACTAACGAGTCGCATGATTTCCGTTTCATAAAACACTGTTTCTTCTGCAAAAAAATCTGCAAATGACTATTTCACGTCATCGTCCGTCACGAATCAAGTTCCCTTGAGCTGTTTTCTGCCCCAAAATGCGAAAGTTCCAAGGCGAAAGGTTTGGGTGGTATGGTGGATGTTTCAGTGTATCCCACCTGAACTTTGCCAGTCTTGTGTTAATCCCATCACCAACGTGGGGACGGGCGTTCTCTTGGAGCAAGATGACCCCATTCGTCAATTTTCCATGTCCTTTCTTCTTGACAGCGACACGCAGCCGATCCGGCGTTTGTCAATACCGGAAACGATTGACACCCTCTCCAGGTTTTGCAAATTTGATCTGTAGTGATCTTTGATCAAAAAAAAAAAACAGCAGCTTTCTGGCGGAAATAACGGCATTTCATTTCTTTGGAGGCGGTGAATTCGATTGTTTCCGCTGTAAGCTTGCCATCGTTTTTCAGGCTCGTAGTAGGGGCACCACGATTCCTCCCCCGTTACAATTGCAGACAAGAAGTCATCATCCTCATTGTAATACCAGATCAGATGAGCAAAGGCAATGCCGTACCTGTCCGTTTTCTGGCGGTGGTTCAAAATCTTGGGCATCCATTGCACACACAATAGCCGATGACCGAGATGTTCATGAATTATGGTGTGAACCAAACGGGAACTGATGTTCACACACTGCCATTTCATCGATGCTTAACCTTCGGTCTGGCCTAATCAAGTAATCAACTTTTGCAGTTGTGTGGGGGGTGATTTCACGGTGGCTTTGGCTCAGCCTTGGGTCGTCTTTGCAACTTTCACGTCCACCTTTGAACCGTTTGCTCCAACGATTCACAGTGGTCAATGAAATACAATGTTCAACGTAAAAGGCAGCCACTGGGCTACTAACTTATTTTTGGGAACCACCTGCAGCTGTCAAAAACCTCACGACGCCACCTTGTTCCACTTCTGGAGCGTCCATTATGTCATGTAACCATGTTCAAGGAAGTGTATCGGAGCATTAAAGAAAATTTATCCTCGCACTTGCGCATCACTTTTGCAAATGAGTGATGCCTGTATTCTGCGCCCTGTATTCTGCGCACATGCCTGGAATAATGGACCGAACCATAATTGCGCAGGGTGGGTTGGCTCATTTTCATTTGACTCGCCCTCGTAAATTCGAAATGCAAAGATACAATGGAATATACAAATGTGAAGAGACGGCTTGCTAAAGGGCTAAAGAGTGTCCCTAGAACAAAGTTCACTGCATGGTATACACAAAACCTCGCAACAACAAAATTGAATATAGGTATAAGTCTGCAATAAATCTAGGCATGTAAGGAAATGTCACTGTATATAGTGCTTCAAACATGGCAAATAAACATTTTGCGAAATCACAGATTCACAGATCACAGAATACTAAGGCCCCCTCATAATCACGCGAAACGGGAGGCGGCGCGCTTTCTCCCCGCTTTTCTCCCTTGTACACTGAAGTCCGAGCCACCATCTTCGGAACCCATGCAACTCCACTTCCAGCCCCCCCCCTCCAGCTTTCACTCGCACATACAGCATGCGGCACGCGATCACGATGTTACTGCCCTCGGACTTTACACGGAACATGAGGGAGACGGGGACGGCACGAATGCACCTGGAGGGTAGAAAAAGCACACAAACAAACAAAGAAAGCGCCGCGCACGGTGCGTCATGAGCGCATGCCAGCTAGCGGGCATGATAAGCTATTGTAGCCATTGTGCCTAGGAGAAGTGCAGTTAAGTAAGATGCCAGAAATTTCATAGCTGCTCACTTTTGTGCCCAAGTGACTGTGGAAGCGGTCTTGAAGTTCGCAGGTAACTGCCCCTCAACTCCTTATATATAGTTTCCGGGCTGGTACGACGATATCTGGAAACTTGCTTTCCCCACGCGGGGAGGCACGACCTGTTTGTCGGGGTAACTTGCTGGACCTGTTCTACGCGACGGCGGTTAAACGCCAGGATTAGCAGCAAATATTGAGCGAGCCCTTATTCCCCCAATTGAAGCGGAAAGTGCACATGGCTGCGTGACTTGCAACATTTCAAGCTGCGCATACCACACTGAATGTCGTCTGTTCCGAAGCCCAATGATCTCTTGAAACACGTGATTTTCAGTATGTGTCGTTCTCGCACAAAGATATGTCGTATTTACGTGCGCAATCATCGCTCTCGCATAATGTTCGAAGCCCCAACTTGCCCACTTTCTTTTTGGAAGAATCATCGTACTTTCGAAAATTATCGCAGTGATTGCCGTCTGCTTGCTGCGCTGCGTGGCAGACGATCGAGCAGAGTTTTCTGCCATTTATTGTTGCGAAGCCCTTCGGCCATTGCATGCGCCACAGCGCACCTGCGCCCTAATGTCGGCAAGTTCAGCAGAAAAAGAAAGAAAGAAAAAGCACGGACAGCGGATAAAGGGAGAAAACAAGTGCACAGTTTGCGCTATGTAGCCTGATCACCCTGAAAAAAGTCTCAAGTCATTCTTTCTACTCATTTCCCTTTTGTTAATGACGCTGACCGGCTCTTCTAAAACCCAGAAGGCACGCTGCCTACGGCTTCTATTCAGCTATTCGAAAGCTTGCAAAATAACTTATCGCCCCCCTAACACTCTCCCATGTCTTCCTTTTTTAATATCCTGCCACC
Organism: Dermacentor albipictus; assembly: GCF_038994185.2. NCBI lineage: Eukaryota > Metazoa > Arthropoda > Arachnida > Ixodida > Ixodidae > Dermacentor > Dermacentor albipictus. The sequence goes on along the minus strand of NC_091829.1, from coordinate 86,558,957 downwards.
TTCTCACTCACCCGCCCTTGTCCCCTCGTCCGGCAAGCTAGATCGCTCAATTCAAAGCGAAGCTGTCTTTGCCTCTTGCTTCGACTTTCCCACTGCTGCTGCTGCTTTTGCTGCTGCTGTTTCTGGCAGACCGAGTCGAGGAGGGCGGAGGGGGGGGGGGGTGTTTAGAGCTTGTCTACGCATGATAGACGCACGGCAGAGAGGAAAGCGATGAGAGAAAGCTGGTCGTATGGGCCTTTGCATCCGGTCGCATGTGCACAATGCCCTCTGAAGCTCCCTCGTCGTCGCTACGTTAGCGTGCTGGCAGCTGCAATTATGCTTTGCCATAAGCAAAAGTAAGGCAGAAACAGCCGAGCTTACCTGAAACTGCCGAGAAACTGCCGAGCTTAGAAAGGGGCCCGATTAACGGAGGGGCCCGATTTTTATAAATCATATAATGAGAAGCCCGGAAACAAACACACCAAGAGAACATAAGGGAAATTACTTGTACATACGAATTAAATTAAGGAAATGTAAATAAATGGCAATGAAAGTGGATGAAAGAGCAACTTGCCGCAGGTGGGGAACGATCCCATGTATATGCATTATGCGTGCGATGCTCGAAGACGTGGGTTCGTTCCCCACCCGCGGCAAGTTGCTCTTTCATCCACTTTCATGGGCATTATTTTATCATTTCTTTAATTCAATTAGTAAGTACGAGTAATTTCCCCTATGTTTTCCTCGGTGTCATTTTTGGTTTGTCATGATAAGACCAGAGGGAAGCCAGATATAATGGCACACAGGATGAGGGAGAGAGCGCAGATATTGGGAAGAACCGACACAGTCGTGAAAGAAGTGAATAACAGCCTTGCAACTCTTCGCTCGCTATTCCAATACAAGAGGGGCCAGGGAGACAGATAGGGACACGACTATGTTTCCAGGCAAACGGTATACATTTAAGTTCAAGGTACGGCAGAGTAGGTTCCTGCCATCTCTGAAAAATAAACATGGCATAAATTCCAGATTTTTCAGGCGAACAACACACCCAGGCCGTACAAAAGCAGAGCCGCATTAAAGCGCACCGTACGGTCTACGCGACAATACGGAAGAGGTTGCAGGTCAAATCAACACTTCTGTGCCCACCGCGGTAGCTATATGCGGCTATGCCATTGCTAGATGTCGACGGTTTGATCCTGACCGCGCCAGCCACGCTTTTGATGGGCGCGAAATAAAAAAAAAAGAACTCACGTGCACTTAGAATAAGGAACACGTTCAATAACATCACGGTGTTAAAATTGATCCGGAGTCCGCCACTACGGCGTGCCTAATAAACCGATTGCCGTTTTCACACGCGCAGCTACATAATACCAATAAAATTCTATACTTGTGACACGATTTCATAAGCCATTCCAGGAAATGACAAGCCTCAACGCTCTCAGAGGTTATTAGGTATGGCGCACCACAACGCCTCAAGCAAACACCTCTTCTTGAGTGTTTGATTTACTACGCAAACAAACAGCAGTATTGCACCCAAGGTAAGCTTTGACATCAACTCACGACTCCCGTACTGAACCAAACGTTGAATAAATTAAACATCTCCGTGAAAATCGCCACTAATTATTGCCAGTCAAATCAAACAGCACAGAAAGTTTCGCTTACATCGATTCCCACAGTACGTGGGATAAGCATATTTTTCTTTCTTTTTGTGTTTCTAGATCTACAGCTGAGAGCGACCGCACGTGACGTCACCTTAATAACCTCATCTAACGTGCCGAGGATGACAAGGCCGCCTTCATCGAAGGCAGACCCTCCTATCGAGACGTCATCCAGCCTTTCTGAAGCGCTTTATCCCTGTTTGTAACCTTTATACCAAAGCGTGGTACTCGATCTGTCGCCCCCTTGATTTTGAAGCAGTGAGCAGCGTTCTTGAACCATTCCGTAAACGGGTGAGAGTATTGGAAATTTATTACAGCTTAAGTTCTATAATATTCTTTTTTTACATGTTTACTTTAACTCCTAACGCAATCTGTTTCCGCTACAGTTTCTAACAGCTGTAACGAAGAAGTGCACCGTGCGAGCTACGCATCGCCAGCACCTCGCTTGTGGGGCTCGGTCTTGGCGTTCCTCCTGGTGTGTGACTGACTGGCTAAGCCTACGCTGATGCGTCTTCCAGTCGGCGTCAGTCGTGTCCTCCACAGCCGTGTCGACCTTCTTTCTCCTACTTGGTGGAGGATTGCTGGGTATCGTGCAAGTGTGGAATTCTGCAGCTGGGCTCTGCACGCTAGTTTTGTTGTTTTACTGTTGTTGTATTGTACATTGCTTTAGGTTGGCATTTCCTCTGCCGTCACCAAGCTGTCATTGATTTTTCTCGTGTAGAAGTCGCCATCTCTTCGCTTGACAATGCCATGTCTGACGACGTCCACATACCTCCGCATATACATCCGTTTTGGCACCTGTGCCCCGTTCAGTTGCCTCCGACTCTACCGTACTCTTCAAACCTTCCACTGTTTTCGTTCATCGCCGCCTCTCACCACACCGAATCGCGCTGCTTTGCCTTCAAGCTGGTGCGACTAACCTTCCTATAATATAGAACCACTTTCCATTGCCAATTACGTTGCTTCGCGCTGAATCTCTCGGCACTGTGACGCCTTACGACACCCTTACCACGTTGAAACTTCCGGTTGGATCCACAGAAGTCAACCGCCTCTTCTCTAGTGCTATAACTGCCACATTGCCTGAAGGCGTTTCCAACCACATCATCGAACACGCCTTAAATCTTCTCCTTCTCATAGAAAAATTTCGCACTGTTTTTGACAGCGACAGCACTTCTCTGGGCCGAACGAAGACTGCATTTCACCGGATTGACACCGGTGTTCACTCTCCGCTAATGCAGCGACCATACGGAGGCCTCAAATGGAACACGTGGCAGTGTTATTTAGGAGATGTAGTGTTCGCGCCAGATTTTCCTACTCACCTTCGTCACTTGTAGCCGGTATTACGCTGTCTCAGTGACATTGGCCTCCAAATAAATTTTTAAAAAGTCACTTTGGTGCACACAAGCTCACCATTCACGGACATTTGCCGAAGGACGGGGTTCATCCCTGATGCCGCCAAGCTGAGTGCTGTTAAAGCATTCCCGAGACCCATGTCTCAAAAAGACTTTCCCGGTTTCATTGCCCTCTGTTGATACTTCCACCGCTACATTCGAAATTTCGCTTCGATTATGGCCCCATTGACAGAGCTTCTTCGGGGAGTCCTCAATCTTTCCGCGTGGTCCTTGCCTTGCGATGATACCTTTGCGATACGTCGCCTGCTCACAACACCACCGATAATGCGCCATTTCGATCCAGCTGTTCCACGGAAATCCATACGGACGCTAGCGGTGTTGGTCTTGGCGCTGTGCACGCCCACCAAACGCCCGGCTACAAAGAACATGCTGTTGCTTACGCCAGCCGCACTCTCACGAAAGCTGAAGTCTATTATTCAGTCACGCAAAAATAATGTCTAGCGATTACCTGGTCGATAACAAAATCTCGTCCATAGCGGCAGGGCCAGTCCTTCGTTGTCGTTACCGATCACCACGACCTTTGCTAGTTGTCCCTCAGAGATCCCTGCGGTCGCCTATAGCGCGGTGAACACTGAGGCTCCAAGAGTACGACATCCGGTTGGCCTACCGCTCAGACAAGACGGATGCCGTTGCCGATGAGCTTTCGCTCTCGCCTATCAACGCCAACATCATCATTGTCTACGTCCTAGATTAACCATCTGTTCCATTAACGTTCGTCAAGATAATTTGTAGCAGCACAAGGACTCCTGTGCTTCGTGTTAGATAGATTACCCCTCTGCTACGCCTGCACGCCCGCCATTCCGAGCGCTACGCCGAGAAGCGTCGCATTTCGCCACGCGCGACGAAATGGCTGCTGTATATAAATACCCCGGCATCTCCGCGCTGATGTATGCGCCGCTATTTCACGCCGGTCGTTTGTGCGCACACGCTGGTATCTTCAAGACGTACGCCAGACTACGTCATAGGTTTTCTTGGCGCGGTAGGTATACGCAATTGTGCAAAAGTAGATTCGCTCTTGCACAGAATGTCAACACCGCAAGCCTTATTCTTGTCGCTTCTCTGGACCAATGCAGACTTTGCAGTGCCTTTCGCGACCCTCTGACGGGGTTGTGATAGACATATACGGGACTCTGACATACACAGCTGCTGGCATTCACTGGGTCATCGTGCCTATAGACCACCTCACGAGGTATGCAGAAACGGCCGCTTTGCCAGCTGCGACGGCTCGTGACGTAGCCTCCACCCTGCTTCAACGGTTCGTTCTACGTCTCCGACACTTCATGCGAACTCCTCAGCGACCGAGGCCGCGTCTGTCTCGCCGATCTCATTCGAGAACTTTCCGTTGAATGCCGCATTATTCGTCGCTGTGCCACCGCATATCGCCCGCAAACAAACGGCTTGACAAAGTGCTTTACCCGAACTCTTGGCGACATGCTTTCGATGTATGTCGACGCCAACCACACCGACTGGGACTTCGTCCGTCACCGAGTCACGTACGCCTGCAATACGGCACCCCAGGCAAAGACGGGCTTTTCTCCCTTCTTTCTACTACACGGCCGAGAACCGTCGTTCCCCATTTACACTATTCTTACTTACAGTCGCGAATTGTCAAAGGGTGCAATGGTTTCCGAAGCCTCCCGATATACAGAAGAATGTCGACCATTAGCATACTCACTTACAAGGCAAAAACAAGCGCCGCTGAACTTGACGGTTTGCAAAAATGCTATTATGCATGCGCGAACACGGCTGTCACGTGCGCCCTGTATAGCAGCCATTTCATAGCTGCCATGGAATATCCGCATTTTTCATGGCGCGACAGCGCATTAGCTCTGTCCTATAGCGGATTAGTAACGAAAAATTTTGGAAGGGTCGCACACGTGGGCTGGCGCCGGTAAGTCACCCGAAAAAAGAAAAACTCGCTCGTACGCGCGCTGCTAAAGCACTCGTGCCGTGTACCGTGTTGAAAAGCTACTGGTAGCTCGACGTCGGTGCAGCGCTGAAAACATGCGTAGCGTAAGGCTTCAACTCCACTTTAAACCAGGAAGCGGCCAGGACTTCGCAGGAGTCGTCCGGACTGCACCGTGAGGCGGGTAGTTGCCGCATTTCATTGATGGCTAGCAAATATAACAAAAAATGCTGTGCGTTACACTTGGACGACACTTAACTAGATCAAGCCGCTTACGAAGTCTTCTTGCAACGTCGGTCCTCACTTGCTGGTGGTGGCAGCGCGTACCTGACTTCACGTACTTGTAAAGCGCGGTAACACAGGATCGATACGCGACCGAGAAGACGCTCATGACAACGAGTGACCGACTATTGTGGGTCGCCGAAACGATATGATCATACCAGGCCTACAGCGATGCAACCGACGAACGCTAATTCTCGTACTGCGACGGGTTTTCTTGTCGACGGCAACGGCAAAATCAGCGTGCTGACCATCGTTTGACCAAACCCCACGCGATCGGCCATCGAACCGACAACACGATAGCGACAGCGTCTTCGCTTGTATGTATAATTATTCGTGCTGAAAATGGGCCAAAGACGCCTACCAACTTTAAATGCACAATCTTCAACCATGCCCACGAAGTTTGAGCCAATGTCGATCCTGTTCAGTGAAGGCAAAGCCTGGTGCCATCGAGTTCGCTGATCCTCTAACAGTGGACCTGAACTGAACTTTAAGCAGTTAGGTCGAACGAAACTGCTTATATAGCGAAGTTCTGGCCATAGCGATTTCAAATCAACTATACTTCACATCGCATGACGAGCACACAATGAGCGGCAAGTGGCGATACAGCGCTGAGCAAACATCTGTGATATATGTATCTGGATCACAGCTGCCATTGCTTAAGTGGTTCGCCCGCTCATATTAACATGTCTAAAGCTGTAACAAAACGGCACATAGGCAGAGATATGTATGTTTTCCTACGTCTTGACATTAGTTCATATCATCGATGCACCTTTTCCACAATATTTGGCGATAACAACGATCTGCAGATGTAGATGTGGATGTAAACAACTGCACCGCTTTGATAAATCCGACGCAGAAGGTTGCGATTGAAGCCTTCTTAAATAAGTGATATGTCTGAATACTGCGTAAAAAGAATACAATAAGCGATGTCCCAGTGCTGAGTTCAGCGACAAATTCCAAGGCAGTCGCATCACCCAACGGAACTCGGCGTGCCATTACCGGCCGCACTGTTTGTAGAACAGCGCACTCAGGCCTGCTCACCACGCCATATTGTTTCTCACTATATTACCTAGAGGAAAATCTGGCACTGCAGCTCTAGAGTACACTCTAACTTCGCTGTGGTATGCATGGTAATGCCGGTATATTGTGAATTCGCATTGGCATCGTTCTTGGAGAGCCAGGGAAGCACAGTCTCGTCTGTCACGATGATTAATTTTTTTACTAAAAGAGCATGCAAAAATCTCTTATATCTTTACTGTTACACAAGAACATGTTTTGTCTAACAATGAAATCTTGTTATTGCATGTACAATTATATGCAATGTAAAAAACATCAGCGGGCCTCTAAAGTTGGGAGAGAGACGACAAGATTCGCGCTCGCGTTTAAAGCATTCATCATCTGTTCTTTCTTTTCTTCGCTTGATTATGAATTGTAGGTGAGTAAACGTCACTGGAAGATGTAATATACGTTAATGGAAACATTTTATGAAGATCTCACATTAAGAATGCATTATTTGTGTAGCGAAATCTACGTTTTAGGCGAAGCCTCTTACAACACCAGCCAAAACAAGACTCGCCGACACGTACACCGTCAATCCCATGACGGCACAGGGCACCTTAGCAAACTCCCATAGACGGTGGCGCCAGATTTGCCTCTAGGTGCTATAGTGAGAAACTCTCTGCACCCAGCAGTCGGTGAGCGCTACGTGGTTTCCAGGAAATACATGCGGTCCCGAAGAAGCCATGAACAATGATTCGCGATCCCGGAAACGCACAACCGACGCGCACTCAAAGTGGACGCAGGTACACAAATCAACCGGCGAAAGCCCCGGGATCCTTCCAAAAAGTTTTCAGCGGCGTGCGGCATGCGGCAGCGCAGGAAAAAGAAAAGGCGGATTGCGACACGGGTCGGCTTGGGGCGACTCTCTCTCTCACAATGGGCCGGTTCCGCCTAATATTCCTTTGGGCTTGCCATCGTGGACAGGACGGGGCAGGTGCGGTGCTGACGCCAACAACGTCTTTTTGCTCTTTCATGGAAGTATAAGCCCAAAGTGCAACAAACCGGCCCCCACGGCGAGGGTCAGCACATCTCTGGAATTCTGAATGCTGCCAATTGATTCTTTGTGGAGGTCGGTGGCCTTGCACTATTCAGTTCGGAAGGGTTCGGCAGTTTCGTGGAACTTTGCCTGCACCAAAGGCAACCACTTCAGAAGAACGGGGAGGGAAGAGTGGAGCTTCATTTGCTCCTTCTTTCGAATCACTACATATATTTGTAAGGGATCACGAGAATTTCTTGTTGAAAGCGTCCACTAGTGGGGCCTCTCTATTCGGCAAGAAATTTAGTCTCGCTCGTCCACAATCGCGGTCGACTCAGTAGGAGCAGGCTAGCCTGAGAGCACGAGACCAAAGGAAAAGTTGCTCTCTGCCATTTCGCTTTTGCTTGCCTGGAGTGAAGTGCGTGGATATTATTTCTGTGGTCACATCGCCTATCAGGACCGACGCCTACGTGCAGCCCTGCGGGACCACAACTCGAAGCATCCCAGCACTCGTATAAGGTGAGTCAATATCTCGTGTCTTGTCGATCCATTATATTACGGCAACAAATTTTAATTCGAAATTATATTTTACAACGTTTTTGTGAGCGCTCGCGCAATAAGCGTGGATGAATGTTTGGAAAATGACGAAGCCAGTCATCAAAGTAAGCGGTTTGAATTGGTAATGAGAACTCGTGTACATGGCCTTTGCTTCGTCTTTGGTTGTTGAGAGAGACATTTCGTCGCCGAACCCAAATGGCCGAGAGTTGGACGAACGTCATCGCTCCGTAACGCAGTGAGGTAAGCTAGCGCTGCATGTCAGATCTTGCGTGCGCATGCACGACATTTAAATGACGAACACTGAAAACACGGGTCCGTAATTGCGAAGCGGTCGCTTTTTGTCATCAGTGGTTGATGTCAGTGAGGCGCATGTAAAATAACATTAACACTATCTTGACAAGGTCACTACTGCCAGGGGCAGGTGCAGTTGTCGCCTAAGCGTTTGAAAAAGGTATTTTCATTGCGGCGATTTTGTCCTAATAGATGATGAGACAGGGACAATGCTTCGATAACGCTGAAATATTTCAGCATACCTCCAAGTGATAAACTTGGATTATAGTTGTGTTTATTTACGTTGCTGTAGAACTGCTATAGGAAGGGGGCATATTCTCTCCCTATATTTGCTGTCATACATATAACAACAATTCAGTTGCATTGGGCACCAGTTACAGTGGGTGCGTTCAGAAATACTTTATTATACATGTCAGCGTCCCTCTACACATTGATATCAAAAATAATCACACGGAGGTATGTCATTTCTTGAAAAAACGGATATTTGTGGGGACGACACGATAAGCAAAAATGTATACATATATGCAAATGTCAACACTCGCCTTGTGCCTGCAATTAGTTTACGATACTGCTGAACGCTAGGCGCCGCTATGAAGGCATCCGCTCGCTGCTGATAGTACAGATTGAAGGCATATCGTCTGTAGCTATGCGGGAATTTGTTTATCACTGTATATGCCGATAATTTACGCCTCACATGAGGTGCTTGAGAAAGTTCTTTTGGAATGCAGGTTACTATATCAGGACCTGCAAAAGCAGCTGTTCTGCACTACCATATTTTACGCCCAACAGTGGCGCAACAAGTCCTCGCTGTAAATGGTAGATGCGATGGGGAGTGTCTGCGCCTGCATGCCAATGTTATAGACCCCTTTGTAGTCTCTCTATCAGCTTTGTCACGCCATTGTGATTGCAATATTTCATTTTGCAGTGGCGCTCTTACGAACTGCTCCTGGAACTCAGCTAAGGCAATTGCAGGAGTAATCACTCGCGACATTGTAACGACGATGGGGCGGCCGCCTTCGTGCATGAACTTTCACGGGGAAAGATGGCGGCCGCGAAAGACTTTTGCAACACAGTCGGCCAGATTTGCTATAAAGTTATGCGAGAAAGCCACACGCTCCGAGAATAGGAGCGCGCGGCATTGCTAGCAGTGCTTTACAGCGAAGCACACCGCGTCGTGGGAGGTGGGGGTGGGTCACTGGGTGTGCATACATGACAGAAGCGAGTCGGCGTAGAAACGCGAAGCTAAAAACTAGTTTCACCCCACCTCTTGATAGCTGTAATTATGCGTGACTCCCCTCAGAAGCTGCAGCGCTTCCTTTTCTACTAAGGTGCGAGTCCAGAGGGGACGTAGATAAAACTGTAGATTGGAGGAAGGACAAAAGGCAGTTCACATACAAGGGAAGTGGGAGGTCCGGATGGAAGGCAAGCAAGCCTATTACTATATGAGCTGGATAAGCTTTGGTTCAAGGTACGGCACAGCATGTTGCTGCTATTTCTGAAAAATAAACACCTTACAAATATCTCAAGCGGACAAACTACGCAGGGCACGCAGCAGCAGAGGCGCATTAATTAAAGCGCAATGCAACATCCAGGCAACACTAGCGAAGCAGTCGGCAGTTAAATGAACATTTCTGTGCCCGCCGGGGTAGCTTTGCTGCTATTGCATTCCTAGAGGTCGTGGATTTGATCTCAGCCGCGGCAGCCGCATTTCGACGGGTACGAAATAGAAAACGCACGTGCACATAGATTTCGTGACAAGTTAAAGGGACCCTGAAACAATTTTGACAATTTTGTACAAACGTATTGAAACGTTAGAGTACGACCTTCATATCATTATTTCAGGCATATCAGTGCTCCGCGTAAAGCGTGTGATTTATTATAAGATTTTAAAAATGCACATCACTGCCGATTGCAGCACACTGATGCGGAGGAATTTTAAGCCTCCCCTACCTATATTATGCAAATCTCCCCAATGACGTCAGGGGATCGAGCTATCCCATTGGCTGACCAGGGCGTGTGATTGATAATTTTTCCAACTCTATGGGAACCAAATGATGTTCGTATTAGTTGGAATGTTAGTTGTTTGTTCTTATAAAAAGAAAGAAACATAGAGGGAATGCACAAGAAAAATTTTTAAGTACACTTAAGCACTTCCTGCACCCAGCAAGTGTCGTCTGCTTCTGTTATAACCTGGTCCATCTTTGACGAGAACTGCGCCGTCAGTGTCGGTCTGTGTTTTCGCGAGCGCTATGATTCGACTTTGTTGCGTTGTGGACCGCAAACGTAGCGGCTGGCAATATGTCAAGCTGCGACATCGTGTCCCTCTGTAAGCCAGTAGACGAGTGGACTGACTGCAGTGCATTGGACTGCCGCTATCGGATCTGCGCCTGGATTTGCGCGATTGCGGCCGTCACTTTACACCGGAAGATTACTAGACAGTTTTAGTATAGCGTACGCTATTCCATTGCGTACGCTAAAAAATAGCGGGTCGTCAGTGCGCATGCGCTAAACGCTAAACGAAATAGCGGGTATAGCGGGCGTACGCAACGCAAACGAGTTAGCGTTAGCGTTTTCGCGGGGTTTGCGGAGTTTGCGGGAAACATGGCGGCGATCCCGGCTGCCCGCTTCGAATTGAATTTGGCGTTGCTTTTGTAAAATGCACTTCGTTCGTAGCAAATGACTGTGTAAACGGCTTTCGCTTAGTCTCAGGCCACCCGCCGTGGTTGCTCAGTGGATATGGTGTTAGGCTGCTGAGCACGAGGTCGCGGGATCGAATCCCGGCCACGGCGGCCGCATTTCGATGGGGGCGAAATGCGAAAACACCCGTGTACTTAGATTTAGGTGCACGTTAAAGAACCCCAGGTGGTCGAAATTTCCGGAGTCCTCCACTACGGCGTGCCTCATAATCAGAAAGTGGTTTTGGCACGTAAAACCCCATAATTATTATTAATATTAGTCTCAGGCCGCTTCGACGACAGATTATTATGGATAACTTCGTGGTGTTTTCGAGATCGCTTCTCGTTTCGAACGAGCCGAAGCCTAACGAAAGAAACGTTTGAGATGTCAGCGCCACCTATCGCTACAGGCGCGAAATAGCCGCAACGACGGAATATGGCCTCAGAGATCCGAAGATATCGTCGGCCAACTAAAATTGTAGAAAACGTGCGCCGCTTAGCGTACGCTATTTTATAGCGTATAGCGTACGCTATAGTTGCGTACGCTAAACCAAAAACTGTCTACTAACGCAATCGCGTTTCGCGAGTCCGGTATTAGGGTACACGCAAGTGCAAGGGGGCAGGGCCTGGCCGTGTCCCCTTGCATGTCGTTTCAATGGATGAATAGACGCGCAAATGTGAATGGTCTGCGCGGTGCAGCCACCTGGTTACATAGAGCTCAACCAGACACAGTAGCAGTAACAAAATGTATTCTTTGCTGCTGGTGTAAATTTTTCGCACGAGTGTAATTCTTTATACGTTTTTTTGGTAAATGTTTAAAATGTTTTACACTTGGTTAGAGCAATATCAGCGCTTTTGCTGGTTAAGCTCTGCGCCAACGGGTGATTGGACCGTGGAGACCAATCATGCAGCTGACGTACGTCTACGGTTCATCAGTTCCTTCATCATCTTCAGTTTATGCTTCCGCCCTTCTGTCGAAACGTTCCGCTAGTGTGTGCTTAACGGAATACCAGACACGTTCGGCGCTGTGACAGAATGCTCGCAACGAACGCTGCTTCAATAGCTCTCGCTTGGTGTGGACGGCCAAGCAGCCAGCGGAGAGGTTTCGCGCGGGCGGGGGGTGTTCCACAACAACCGGGAGTGCACGATGTAACGTCGCATCGTGATGCAGAACCAGTGAAGGCGGAGCTTGGCAACGATGGCTCGGTGAGCGAGCTGAGGAGGAACAGCATGGCTAGGGAGCAGGGTACCTTGTAATCGCTTGTAGCTCCATTAATACGTAACGCTTCACTTAAATTGTGGTGCGAATGTTCTACTTAAGCTGTACCCTACGCGTCTACAAAATTTGTGTGAACCGCTTCAGGGGCCCTTTAAAGGAGATTACTCTGTCAAAATTAACCCGGAGTCTGCTTGTACGGCGTGCCTCATACTTCTGGTTTTGGCACGAAAAGCCCCATTAACCAATTCAAGTTTAATACTTCTGCCACAATGGGATGTGCCATGCGAGGCAATGCCTATGCTTAACCCACTCAGAGGATATGAAATGTGGCGCACAACAACGCCTCAAGCAAACCCCTCTCCCAGTGTGTTCTGTGCACTACACAGACAAACAGCAGTGGTGCACGCAAGGTAACGTTTAATACCAACTCATCAGTCTCGTGTTAAACTAAACGCTGCCGAAATTAGGCTTTCGCCATCAACATCGGCGCTAATTATCGTCAATCAAAGCATCCAGGACAGAATGCTTCGCTTACATCTATTCCCACACAGCGTGGGATATGCATAAAATTTTCGTTGTCTTCCGTTCTTTTCTTTATATTTAACTATGTTGCGAGTAAAAGTCAAGCTGTCATCCGAAGTTGTTGAGCCTAGACTTTGCGCTTACGTGCCTTAGTATTGTGATAGTGCCTATGATAGCCGTCTACCTATGGTAATAACCAAGAACCTGCGTCAGCGCACAAGTTGCAGACGCTGAGGGTCTAGCACGAACTGGAATCTCTTGCCTGCTACCTTGAATCATTCACTGTTAGGAGGCGACTTGTGCATACAGGCATCTGAGTCAAGTACTCATTGAGGCCGTTCATTAAAATCCACAAGCTTGTCTAACGCTAATATTTATATCTTTCGAAGCAGAGGCATAATTATTTCACAAGAGAAAACTGCTACATTTACTTTTACAAGGAAATGCCTCTATAAGTTGGTGATAGTGCGTTGTAGTCGCAGCTCCCGAAGCGCACACAAAATACCTCTTGCATAAACTTTGGCAGCCAGCGGTTTTCGCGTTCCCTCAAATGAACGGTGAAATCGCGACGAACACCGGTGGCGCGTATTTACGCTGGTGCTTTCACAATAAGGGTTCAAGGCCCCGGGGTGCATATTGAGCGAAGTTAAAGCGAACGGACGCCTTTAATTTCGTTTTGCGTCGCCGAGAGGGCGATGTTACCTGCTGCCAGTGTAACGTCGACGTCCCCGCACTTGAGATGCAGATCGCAGGCGTCAACATCACCGTCAACAATTCCGCACCTGGCTTCGCAATCCGGTGGTCAGGGCAACAGTCCCGTCCCTTTGGACGGACGGGTGGCCATTTCGTTCTTGCAAGTGGCCACTCCAGCGCACCTGTAAGACTGTCGCTTCCAGTAGCACACTCGTTGGAAGTCGGTTGCGGGTCGGTACTGCATGTTTCCGACAAGGCGATGATGTCTGCTTTCGGCATTGTGCAAATCGCTTAAATGTATGGGGCATGTACACTGAACATTGAAGGACACGATTGAGACTTATTTGGTTCTTGCCGACCGTTGGAGCTTATCGACTGTGTGATCATGTGGTTAATTACCGCTTATTCAGAAAAAACCATCCCGTCACGCAGCGTTCGATCCATGGTACCACTGCGATGCTTAAGTGTAAAGTCATTCTTTCAATTTATAAGGTAGAAGCCTTCAAAGGCGGTCGCACGCAATAGTGCGACGCACACGATCCGCAGAGGGTGTCTCTTATCCCATTCGTGCGCAGCCGATGATTTGTCGATGGTCATTGCATTGGCTTGTACAAGGGGAAGGCTGACCCTCTCGCAAGTAACGTTATCGCGCATGTACGAAGTTACGGTCACATTGCGCGTGCCTATGGGAACCCACTGGGGCCGTATTGCAGGCTGGCGCACTCTAGCGTGTTTTGCCTTGGCCTTTGCGACGGCACCCGCAGATGCACCCGGAAAGTCCCGAGTCACAGACGCTGTGCATAGTCGTTCTTGTTATTTCCTATGTAGCTTAGTGCAGCCGACTTTGCAACGGACTAAGTCGCCTTTGTTGACTGTTACGATGGAACGTTTTGCAATGTTCAACCTGAATTCTCTGGGCACAGAACACAGGGCATGCCATTCATTCACTCACTCTACAGAACAGACCTGAAGGAAGCATTGCTCATTTGCAAAGCTTTTTGGCGGCGCAATATCGTGCCATCGTGTCACGTTAGGTGAACTGGCATGAGCGCCAGAAGTGTAAGGTTATTCACCCCTTTCTTGACTGCGTCGGTTTGACTGTGTCGGACTGATTCGGTTGTACCCTTTCCCTTCCTCCTCCCTGGTCAGTCGTTGCTGTCACATGTGAACACGGAGGCAAGCGCGGCAGTCCCTGCAATGCTTCTGCAGGGGGAGGGAGGGGAGTCACGCCTAATTACGGCGTCCAGAGCGCATTGTGTACCCGCTATGTCGAAACGTGGCTGACGTCACCTACCTTGCTTCCCGCACCCCTGCCGTGAGGTCAACCCCCCCACACTACACCCTCCCCGCCGCCTTCAACGCGGCGTGCAAGGTAGCCACAGAATCAGCAGCAGTGAAAATGTTGAAGACTCAAGTTAACCGTGTTATCGGTCCCTTCAAGCAGTGGACTAAGGCTGTCGGTATTGAACTGGACTCAAATTCTGCAGCGCCATGCTTAGATAAAAAAGAACAGTCGTGTATTTCCTTTTTTTTAACACCCGTAATACTGCAAGGGTTATTCTTGTGTCCATGACAATGTTTATGCAATTTAACCGCGACAGCATTTCCGAATACACATCTTTCGGCCAGCAACATCAAGAAGTGATCAAGAGATTTCAGCGGAGCTAGTCAATGAGCAAAAACAAAAAAACTACTTCTACGAATGAAGTACCGCATGCGTTAGTTTTTCTCGACGTGGAATATTTCGGCACAATTTTAACGTATAGAAGAAAAAATGAATATAGAATTTTTCAGTCCGTGTGTGAATGTGAAATACACCAGTTCTGGAGGAGGGCCCGATAATGGACACTTGCCTAATGACCTTTGAAATGTTTAGCCAACGTAACACACTTTCAAGAAAATGAAATCAATTGAAATTACGGGGTTTTACGTGCCAAAACCACGATCTGATTATGAGGCACGGCGTAATGGGGGACTTGGGAATAATTTCGTCCACCTGGGGTTCTTAAAGACGTGCCTAAATCTAAGTAGCGCGGTCTTTTCGCATATCGCAAGAAAATCAATGATGCTGATAAATATGACACGTTATTCCACTAGGTTTGTGTGCTTTATAAACCCCAACAAAACGACACTGCATCTGGCGATGTTATGTCGAGATTTATTGATTTATTACGCTGAACTAGTGCTTATGGCGCAGCATTTATTAGCATATACAGAGTAAGCGAACAATCGGGAAGGCAACACATTTAAATGTTAGGAGAATCACAACTGCCAGTAAAAATTATAAGCAATAATTGCATCGAACATGTCTGCGTCATTTAGAAGCACGCATAGGACGACATTATAAGTACAGTGATTCGCCGTGCATGCTTTATTGTACAAGTACGGAAAAGCAGCTCACACGCATTTTAATTAGTCGGTCAGTGAATATTCATCATCTTAAGTGCTCGTTTCGTGGAGCCAAGATCATTCATATATGAGAAGAGAAACCAAGAACACACGCGAAAAGCCGTGGCAATAGCCTTCGCAAAGTAGTCTTCGCTTTAATATTCACCTAAGTACGTTTTCTTTAAATTTTGTTTGCAGTGTCCCAATATACCGGACACGAAATGCGCTGGTACGAAATTTCAGGGAAACGCATCCTCTACTTTTATCCTGTGACTTGATATAGCGATTTCCGCCAAGAATAAAAATTCTTACTACCAAATTAATTGCGCTGAAGTCATTTTGAGCGTTTCATAGTTAAACCAAAATAACATAAAATGTAAGTAACACGTATAAACACTCATCAGAGTTTAGTTAGCTCCCGTCAAACAGGTGTCAACATAATTTCGAGGCCGATACATGAGCTCGTGCTTGCTTAGACATGTTGGCAATCTTGGATCGTATGACGCAAAACTATTGCTATCTGCTTTTATGCCACTCTCCTGACGTCAAAGTTACGTAACCAACAGCACAAGCTTCGGGCGGTGACCTGCAGCATTGTCTGAAGAGCTCAATCAAACGTTCAAAACGAATAACATTGCCTACATTGAGCGGTTTTTCTTATCTAATTGGCAGTCAAAAAGTGAGGAGTACGCTAAAGTAGAGAGGCTTTCGATGGGGCTGAGCCACTGCAGTGAATATAGATAACCATATAGATATATAGATACCATATAGGTATATATATACATAGATAACCATATAGATATAGATATATAGATATATATAGATAAATCAAGAAATATAGATTTCTTGATTCCTGCGCCTAGACACTCCCAGAGGATGGACTCGGCGGATACGCTAGGCCTAAGTTTCGGTGGGGAGCGATCTCGGCGCGGGTAGTTAAAATAGCAATCGCAATTAAAAATTGATGTTGTGGCACTTCGAAGCATACTGCTGAATACGGACAGCCACTTTTTATTTCTGGTACAGGCGTGAGTTTTAGTTGCTGGGCGATAGCGCATCAGCCATGTCTTTACGAGACGTAGCTCTGCGAAACAAACTGCTTCTCGGCTTTGACATGGCAAATTATCCCCAAATTTGTTCCTTCCAGTGCGATCGGGAGGACTGGGCTTGATTCATTTGTTCGTGAGACAAATTGTCTCTAGGTTCGTATATTATCGCAATGAAAGAAATCCTTTTTTAAGAAGTGTTATGCAAGTGAGATTGGCGAACGCATTGCCAGATGTCATTGTGTCATCATGCGCCCATATGCAACGCAATGTCCGCGGATACATGCATGAAATTGTTGCGGCTGTGCAGTTTCTAAAAGTAAGATTTTCAATGGAATATCTCAGCGAGGTCAAGAGAAAACGCCTCTACAAAGATCTAATTGATGTGATGATGCCTGTTCCCTTGTATCGAAGGATGTACAATCCTGGGCCGGGCAGCAATGTGTTAAAAAGGGTTAAAAGTATGACTATCCGATCGTCAGTCAAAACTTTCTTTTTCATGCTCCATAGTGGCACACTTTCTACAATACCGTGGCTAAAGGAAAAAGGGTTGTTGGTACCATGGTCGGTTGACTGTGTAATATGCGAAAGGCCTGAAACAATCGAGCACATTTTTCTCGATTGTTGGGATGCCGTATTCTTATGGGACATCTTGCAAAGAACCCTGAAAAAGGAACTGCCGCTTACACCCTACGGCATTCGATTTCTTCCCGTCGAAAGCGAATGTGTGCCGTACGATATGCTAATGATTCTAGTAATGCACAGTGTTTGGAAAACCAGAATGTCAGTGCGTAATGCGGACGTCAACGCGAGGTCAGCCCGGGACAACTTCAACGAAAGCATCGGATATTTACGAGACGTGTACAAACAGAAGGAAGAAAAGCCAGATTGGTGTGTTTATCTGGACGAACTCCTGACCGTAAAGCGTTTTTTTACCCACTTATGCTAGCCAGACACAAGCTAGCATTTTTAATGTGATGTTATGATGGTGTTTTTCACTGTATTGTGCCAAGTTGGCAGTAAAGAAAAAAAACTGGCGTGGCGTAGTGGTAAAGTGACGGGCTTGGGATCTGCCGGTCGGTCGTTCGAATCCTTGTCGGAGCAATTTTATTTTTCACGTTTTTTTTTCTTTTTTTTTGTTGCACTAAAGCGCTCTTCCTTGCTTTCTGTATTCAAAAAAATATATACGGCGTCCAGGCACCGCATATTTAACACGCTAGAGCTGTTTTTCGCACGAGTAGCCAGTGCCTCCCAGTACGCCGCACCCTCCCAGCGCCTTCCCAGCGCCCCAGCGTCCAGCGCGCTGCAATGGGCCCATAATCCGGCGCACTGGGTCCCAGTGGCGCTGGTTTTTGCAATAGGGTATTGAATGTTTCTTATGGACGATGCACGCGGACGCCCTGACGAAGACGACGAACGCTCTCCGGCTCTCTAGCTGTCGGCTGAACTGGCCAGCGCTGCTTTATCCTTAGTAAACATGCATTGTAAATAGTCTCCACTCCTTAATCCTTTTCCTTAATCCTTTCACACGGCTCATGGGCCGTGTGAAATTTCTGGCCCCGTCGATGCTTAACGATAACAAAAAAAGAAAAAAAAAAGCGGTACATCCACGCAGCGTTTCTTACCTTTTATATACATGGCCCATGATTGGCGATAATCTTTCTCTTTGTGGTCCAAACATGCTATACAACAAAGCTAACATCCCTTGAGGTAAACGCGCTCGTCATCTTTCACCGTGAAGCAACTGTTTACTCGCTAAATCTTTCGTGCACCTTTTTGTTTTCTCTTCTTCTATGCGCAGGTTCTACGATTGACGACTAAAGGACTGCTTTAAGTGGGCAGCACAGCGTTTGGCCAATCAAGCGGCCTGTGAAGCATGTCTGAATACTCGCAAGCTGTGGTCACCAAACGTTCACCCGACAAAGTCAGCACCGACTGGAGTGCGCTCAACATCCCGTGCACCAAGAAGGATGGTGCCAGCTGCAGCTTAATGAAGCACCGTCGTGAGTTGAACAAGGTCCTCCTAGGTGCTTGCCTAGAGCTTACGGAAGATGGGCGAGGAAAGAGCAGAGGTGCCGTCCTGATCGAGTGTGACGAGACATACGCTTGCGGGTTCACTGAACACAGCCTGGAGCATGTCTCGCGCGAAGCGAGGGCACTGGATCTCGCCGAGCGTCTACTCGCCGAGCATCGCTGCATCACAGCGATAAAATTCAGGCCTTTTTTGATGGATCGCGCTTCGATGCGTTCAGCAATCAATCGCAATCGCTATTTGAAAAGCATTACCATCTGCCGAGGACCTATATTATCACGTCTAGACGACCCTATCATGCTCGAAATGCTCAATCCGATCCCTCAGCGTGGAAATGCCGCCTTCAATGTCAGCGAGATCGAGGAGGAATGGGGAATCGACGTGCCCATGCCTGGAAGGTCACTCGGATTAGGCATGGATCATCTGACAACACTCGACGTGTCAGAGGTTGAAATGAACGGTAATCACGCATGTTGGCTGATACAGGAGCTCACTGAAAACAAGAGCATCACTGAACTCGGTGTCTCACAATGCGTGTTCGGCTACCGCGACGAAGCTTCCAACGCGCTGTTCGCCAGATACCTCGGCAAAGAAGACTGCGTGCTGCGCAAACTGACTCTGAAATCGCAGGCCTTTTACTACAGAGGGTTGCCCCTGAGGGAAATCGTCGATGCAGTTTGCAAGATCAATACGTTGGAGGAACTGAACGCAGACATCGAGACGACGAGCGAAGTATTGTAAGTATAGCTTATAATTGCATTACGAAGCGATGCTACCAAGAGGGCATCTCGCAGCATGCATTACGGGAATTTGGCTGCTCCTCTCTGCAATGTCCAACATGTCATATAAGAAAATTTGAACCATGATACATAGTGTGAAATGTAATTTATAGGGCACAACGTGAAGCAATGCCTTTATTATTGTATTTCATGAGCTGTAGCAAGATTTTCAATTATTGAGAGTTCAGCGAACAAATTATTAATTGTATATTTGCCCCACAGTTTATTTGGGCTAACGCAGTTTTTTTTAACGAAATCGCTCTTCATGGCTTGAAATAAAATGGCACATGTTGTTTTATACAAGGTGTCTCAGCGAACATCTTCAAACTTTTGTAAACGTTGCCTCTGACAGATAACTCAATTCTAGTTTTTGAGCAGGTCTACTCGAAGCGGCCGACACTTTTGGCACAAGAAATTGAAATCCAAAATTAACTAATTAACAAGAATTCACTAATTAAGTTTCAGCTAATGATCGTATTACCCATATTGCATTTTAAAATTCTAGCAGTGGACTTCACCACTTGGAACGAATGTTTAAGGTGACACCAGTTTCCAGATATAAATTCCCGAACTTCGCGGAGAAATACATTGGAGTTCCAGTTACTTGTGTGCTTCAGTACATGAAACGACGTTATGTTAACAATTTAAACCAGCTCATAAACTAGAATTGTGATATCTGCCACAGGCAACCTTTACAAATTTTTGAAAGTGTTCGCTGAAACACCCTGCATTTCCATGAAGTCGAACTAGGATTGGAAATTGTGTGCCTATGAACGCGATTTAGGTCACTGCTAGTTTAGTTATTTTCTTGGACTTTGTACTGTCATTTGTTGAGATTGCCACAGGTGTCATGTATTCAAGCTCGTGTTTTATTCGTTACTCTATACGACAGCAGTGAATGGTCATTAGCCAAAATTGAACTTGCCCTTAAAAGGATACGAAAACGCTCTTTTTTAAGTGATTGTGATTACGTATCGCTTTCAAATGAATGCTAGTAATTGCGAAGGAAAAGGATGAGCACCGCCAGAGAAAAGACCAAGCTTGGTTGTGGTTGAATCTTGTGCCGGAATCTCAGCGCCTCATTTCGATATGATCTCATGGATATCAAAATGCCTTTTTTTTTCACTGACGCCATTTCATTGATGAGACAGTTGTCGACACCTTGAGGATCTTTTGAAATATGATGTGGTCCTTATTTCTTGAAACATAAATTCTCATACACGTTCAGAAACGTCAATTTCTGTTTCTTGCAGTTCAATGTATTGGAGCTCTAAATAACTTTTTTACTTGCGACATTATTTTTCAACAACTAAATTTTTTTCTCCATATGTGTTTCCAGCATGTGCACGGTCACCCTCATTGCCGAAGTCATCACACGGAGTGCCACACTACGGCGGCTGAGACTACCTTCGACGTCATGCGAATGTCTTGCGACATTTTGCAATTCAACCCTACAGTTTCCGGATCCCCAAGCCACGAAGTGCATGGAGTCCTTGTGCCAAGCCCTGCAGAAAAAGAACTCGATGCTCGGCCGGCTCTGCATCGACATGCAGACTTTCGGAGAAGCAGAGTGCAACGCCTTCTTCCATGTAGTTGCGGACAACAAGGCACTGAAGACGGTGGTCGTCGACACCTTGCCCTGCATCGACGGACTCGACAGCGTCTCCAGAACTATCCGGGAGCTGGGACTCGATGACCGCGTTGTCGTCAAGGGACATTGCGGGCACGACAACACAAGGCAGCTGCAGCAGTGCCCGCAAATCTGCAATGCAACCATCAATGCTGAGATTCGAATTGGCAACATCCCGCGCTCAATAATCCCATCTTTACGCGTTGTCAGTGGTTGCGATCACATAACTTCGCTGCGGGTTCACTGCTTAGGCGGCGAAATCAATGAATATTCCGCCTTGACAGCATGTATAAGGGGCTCTACCGCGCTCACTGAGGTAGACATACACCTGCGTCCCATGTGGGTCCTTAGGACAAGCCCTCTTCTGGAAGTGTAGGAAGAACTGTTGTCAGCTCTCGCTTCTAACATCAAGCTAGTCAGAGTCAACCTCAAGGGTTTGAAGCTGTCCTACGACGATATGAACGTGCTCGCGCGTGGCGCTAGCAGGAGCCTGAGCCTCACCGAATTCACCGCGAGTCCTCCATGCATCTATAACAAGAGGTCTTATAAAGGCAGCTCTCCTGTGCACGGGACCCAAGAGTTCCTCGAAGCATTCGACCACAAGGACGACGCGCTGGCGGACATCATGGTATGACTCTGTCCTAACTATTTTTTTTTGTCCTTCGCCATAACAAGGAAAGTGATAACCTATTAAAGAAAGCGCCCGCAGAGGACTGTCCACATTGAATATTCTAGGAAGTTCCTAGGCGAAACTCTTGATTGTCATTAGCATACTGCGTCATAAACGCCACCATTATCCATGATCTGCGCATGTGCACTGATACTAATAACGTTGCTTTGAAGACTGTGAGTACTGGCAAATTTAGACAGCTAAATGCTGTCATAAAAGGCGTCACAAGAATGCTCTAGGCTACAACAAGGCGCAGACAAATCTACCTGTCAAGCATGACTATCATGTTTTCTGAATGATGAACTTGCCAGAGTTCCCTGTGGGAGACTCCTTGGGACTTAACGGAAATAATCTTAATACTGACTAATCAGTCAGTAAGCTTTGCTTGGCCGTTGCCGCATAGACTGCAGCACACTGCACGTCTCTGTGCCTGCAAATTTAAAGTAATGAAGTACATCGTTATGTCTCCCATATGTAAAATATCCCTTCCGACACTTCATCCAATTGAATTTGACTTTCCCCTTACGTTCACGTGAAGACGTTCGAGGTATGCGAGTCGAGCATGACCGAATCACTAGAAAGCGTCACTGCGAGAGCGCTTAAATACATGAAACTGGCTGTGGCACAACGATTATGCTTTTCTTTCAACGTCCCAAGCCACCTCGTAATTCCCAGCTTCACCATTTGCCTAAGCGCGAAGAAAAACAAAAATTACTACGGATCTCCACAGCCGACCACACTGGAATCTGAACTCCGTTACACTGGGGCAATGTACTTTGCAGAGTTGAACGCGCTAACCACTAATTAATCGCACTACATTGATGATGGGTAATTACTGCCAGGCTTCACGCTCCAGGCTGATTATCAAAACAGTGCAAAATGCTTATGCATTTGGTAGGCATTTCTGCCTGGAGCGGCAGATCAGAAGGGTACGTGGGACTAAAAATTATTCTGCAGAAAAGTAAAGTAATGTTTAACAGCCTCGAAAGGGAACAGCAGTTTACGATAGGTAGCGAGGCACTGGAAATGGTAAGGGAATACATCTACTTAGGACAAGCAGTGACTGCTGATCCGGATCATGAGAGAAATAATCGGAAGAATAAGAATGGGCTGGGGTGCGTTTGGCAGGCATTCGCAGATCATGAACAGCAGGTTGCCATTATCCCTCAAGAGAAAAGTGTATAGCAGCTGTGTCTTACCAGTACTCACGTACGGGGCAGAAACCTGGAGGCTTACGAAAAGGCTTCTACTTAAATTGAGGACGACGCAACGAGCTATGGAAAGAAGAATGATAGGTGTAACGTTAAGGGATAAGAAAACAGCAGATTGGGTGAGAGAACAAACGCGCGCTAATGACATCTTAGTCGAAATAAAAAAAAGAAATGGGCATGGGCAGGACATGTAATGAGGAGGGAAGATAACCGGTGCTCATTAAGGGTTACGGACTGCATTTCGAGGGAAGGGAAGCGTAGCACGGGCGACAGAAAGTTAGGTGGGCAGATGAGATTATGAATTTTGGAGGGTCAACATGGCCAGAATTAGTACATGAACGGGTAGTTGGAGAAGTATGGGAGAGGCCTTTGCCCTGCAGTGGGCGAAACCAGGCTGATGATGATGATGATTTCGTAGGCGAGAAGGAGACGCACTACAGTGCGCGAGGATTACATTAGGTGGGCATTGGAAAACAATGTGTTCTTAACAAGATGGTGGTGGTGTCCTTTTCACTATTTTCCTAGCTGTCGTGCTCGTGAAAACAGCGTCAGTGGTACAAAAGAGGCCCTACGTCCAAATGAGGACGATAAGCCTCAGTCAAAGTACATAACCACCATAAAAAATCCCCCGAAATTTAAAATTCTTGGCGGAAAACAACCTGTATAGCATCGCCAATGATGATGCTCAACAGCGACGTCTAACACTAAGACGTACTGCTAACGAACGAAGGAAATACGAACTGTGTCTCTTTTACACAAAACAAATTGAAAACAACGATTCACCAAGTTTACCTGAAGTATACTTAAATACTTAAACTTTGAATGGTCTCGAACAAAAGAAAAGGTTACCATTAGCCTTTGTAATAATAACTGCGAATATAAAGCTCTCGAAAGCCACTCAGTTCACTAAATAAACATATACAAACTAAACTAAACATAGACAAACTAAATAAACAATAAACAAACTTCGACAAGGGGAGTCTGAGAATGCTAAAGTGTGTGTGAAGGTAGTTCGAATGTAATAACATGTTCAGCGTCCCGTAACACGTGATCTTAGGTGAGTAGGCACGTGACTAATAAACCTTCGCGCGCTACCTGACATCAAGCCCGCCAGATTCGAGATCCTCGCCATCGAGCAGCCGAAAAGGGATGTTACGCATCCGGCCACCATGAGCGGCACAGGCTAACGCTATTACGGCCCTAGATCTAGTAAATATGGATCCCAAAGTTAGTGGCCGGATTGATATTGATGACCGTGGCTGTAGCACAATTGGTAGTGAATTAAAGCATGCGTAATGCTGACGTTGTGCGTCCAGGTCCCAACCTTGACATTTGACGTTCTCGCCCACTTTCATTTCCCTTGTTATTGAGTATCGTGTACATGTCAACAACAGCTAATTTCCCCAATGCGTTCTAAATATATAAATATATATATTTATATATATATATATATATATATATACGGGGAGAGAGAGTATACGCGATTATACCCGATTCGTTGGAGACACGATTCACGACAAGTATTTTTTACTAAACGGTGAATGCCTCAAATTACGTAGGTCTTGACTGAGGTTGCATTGGCTTAATGTTTAATTACACCACCAAGCTATCGTGGCAGCAGATCATGGTTATCAGCTGTCGTGGTTGCCATCGACTGCTATCACGATGTGACAGCACGCTCGTCAATCACGTCGGATGCTTGCCTCAAGTGCACATACGCCAAAATTTTGTGAACGAATATATTACGTACTTTGGTGGAGTGAAGAAATCGGGAAATTTGCAAGCTACACTTGGAACCAGCTCGCACAGCGGTGATTGGAGGACGCTGCGAGAGGCCTTCGTCCTGCAGATGACGTAAAAATAGACTGATGATGACGATGATTAAGGTGAAGTTTCTGCCCCACAATGGCGGACGCCTGTAATGTTTGTTTGGTCTAATCGAAATCCTGTCATTGCACTGGATGGCGCTTAACGTTAAAATGTTCATAATCACGTTACGTAGACTTCATATCGGCAATCTACGAGATTATTTCTGCGACAAAGCAAGCGATGCTACGATGGAGACGTCGCGTTGTGTTTTATAGTATATGGACGGCTACCTTCAATGTCCTTATGGATTCCACGCGCTGTCCACTTCAGTTCCATTTTCGCGTAGACTATACAGAAGTGTTTGGAACGTTTTACTTTCGCAGGCTTACATTTCTCTGGCTTTACCCACCGTGGCTCCTATCTGTACACGCAGGAAGTGGCCAGGAAGAATGCATCCGCCGTCTT
This sequence comes from Dermacentor albipictus, assembly GCF_038994185.2. NCBI lineage: Eukaryota > Metazoa > Arthropoda > Arachnida > Ixodida > Ixodidae > Dermacentor > Dermacentor albipictus. The sequence continues at coordinate 86,533,700 of NC_091829.1, read as the reverse complement.
GGACGCTGCAGACTTCGTGCTGGGCGAACAAAATGGCGTCGAGGGTGCCCGCGCCATCGAGCTGATGCTTGACCACCCGCGTCTCCTCGAAATGGTGATGGAAGATGCTGACGTCACTAAGGCCGAAGCCAAGAAGAGGATCCGCAGCGCCTTGCTTCGCGTACGCCGCAGTAGCATTGACGAATTTATGACAATGACTGGCGTTGTCAAGGAGGCGGTGCAGTGCCTGAGTCATCCCGGCGCCAAGAGGATTCAGCTCGCCGACATTGGCCATGACTGCTGGCTCCACATTCGAAGTTTCCTGAAGATAGCAGACGTCCTGTCACGTTGAGCCAGTCTAGGTCGGTGAAAACAATCTACCGGCTTTTTTTACGCCGTTTGCATGGGGTCGGGGCTTGAAGGAATAGCTCGTTTAACACAGCATGACGAAAGTGAATGTGGCTGTCTATAAACAAAACATGAAAATACCACGAATTTTTCGGAGATTGCTGAAAACGAATTCGACAGTAACTTGCGAAGAAGCTGTTAAGTTTGTCAGCTTCCTGCTACGGGCGTCATTAGCATTATGACTTCATTGTCAAGCTGAGATTGATTTTTCCTTGTGCAAGAAATTTGCCTTGATAGTATAAAGCGCACAAGCTCAGAAGGCGCATATATCGTAAATATTCAATATCTTCTTCCATAGTATTTCAGTCACATGGGGGATCAAAAAAAAAAATACCGCCCTGCTTACACTTTTACTTCTTTTCATTCACCATTATATAACTTATAAGGACATCGCTGACAACCAGATTGGTCCCACATGGTCAGCTTTCTTATTCATTGATAGCTAGCTTTACAGGCGAGAGAGTACGTAGCGAATGTCTTAGGCATGCACTATATAAAAACATACCAACAGCGCTAAACCAACCGAGAACCTGTTTGATAACAGCTGCTCTACAGACTGCATTAGGTTTCATTTCTCGGGAGATCTGTGTAGCGTGACGTCATAACGCAGACTATTGGCACAGGGGATGTGAACGTCGCGACGGTAGCATCACGTGTTCTATTTCTTGGTGCTCTCTCGTGCTACAACACAGGGCCACGCAATGAGTAGCTGTGTAGGACATCATTAAGCATTTTATATAACCCATTATTCATAAATAAACTTGCTAATGGCCTTCTCTTTTTCGTGACGCCTTTATTTTGAAGGCACACAAATTACCACAAATCAGAGGGAAAAAAAGGAAGTGAAAAGGGCGAGTTGGTGGTCGTTCATACTTTTTCCTTGCTCTATGTATATAGTAAAAAAAAAGATTCCGCAAAAAATGAAGATAATTATAATGCGCAAACTTAAACTACCGTCAATACTGTCATCACACACAGACACAAATGGAACATATAAGGTTCAATTTAAGGATTAGAATTCTGCAATAGATATTTCATTCGTAGCTAAAGCAGACCTTTTGTAAGCTAAAAAGTGATGAGATATCACGACCTCTTATTTTGAATGAGTTATTTTCGACACAACCTGCAGAGTGACATTCAGACGACTAAGGGTATTTATATATTTGTATCATTATCGCTTCCTCGTTGTGGTGTTAATGCTAATCAACAAATGTTACCAATATCTGCTTCATTCTACAGTGTTCTGGAGCAGAGCGTGGCATACTGAGGAGGAGGAAACCATGCTTGCTCCTCCTGCTGCCGTCGAAGTGCGGCTGTAAAGAGAGGCTGTTATGTTTCAACTAGTAGGGCTCGGTTGTGCGCCTCTTGATTTTTCCCACTCCTTACATCGCCGACCCAGGAAGCTGCTAGGAAGCCACTGAACACCGTTTGCCATCGCCGATGTGGAAGTGTTTCAGCGTCAATTGAATGTGTTTTCAGGTGGTGGCGTTGAAGCAATGGAGGAGGTGTCCTGTCGTTTTCCTCGTATTACTTCACGTGACATGAAAGGCAATTTCAGTTTCCTTGACACGTGCGAATTTTGAAACGATGGCGGCGTGCCCATCTTTCTTTATTGACCCTGATTTCAGTGCTGAAACAAAGCTTAGATGTATATCTATCTCACCCGATACTATGTGCAGCTGTTGTTTTAATTTACATGGTGCACTTTGGAGCGAGTGATTTGAGACAATTATTAGGCGCTAGTGTTCTGCAAAGTAATGTCCATGATTTGATTGCGGTAAACAGTAACATGCGGTAACGCGGACGTGCGTCTTTCAGTGTATCTACCACCATGTGTTCGAGTGCAGAGAGCAATCTTATACTTTCGCATTGCCCTATCCGTAAAGTGTCAACTGTCACGCATTCAGAGTTGCGTTGTACAATTGTAATCCTCATGTCTGATGAAAGGAAGAAATAATCCATGCGTGCTTCCGCAGTGCAGTCCGAGCTAGCATTAAGAGCTGGAATCAGTTCGCTGCAACCGCTGATTGTGAGAGACTGGAGGCAAATACTCGAATGTGTTAGAACTTGAACGTGACGGAGTTTCGTTTATTTCCTTCAACGGATTCCCCTTCGCTTTTAAAGCATTGTATTTAAATTTCTTTTTACACCGGGGAAACGTCAATTATACAGTACCATGCACTGGACATCAACTGTCAGGCATAGTTTATATTATCGGCCTTATTACCTCGGTATGTACTGCTACATCGACAGTCAGAAGGCGTTTTGTTCTTGAACTAGATTTATCACAATATGTAGAGTTCTTACCTCTAACCGCGCGTTGATACTACTGTGGCGGAACTCAACGCACACAATTAGCTTCCCAGACCGAAAATAGTAGTGATGATAGGTACAGCCACGTATCGAGATTGCCTAACTCCGTTACGATGACATATTCACAGTGGATGTTGACGGCATGTAAATGGGGGGCGGAGGACAGTGAACGACTAGGCGCATTGACAATTTTAGTAGTTTTGCCACCGTAGAGGGAGTTTCATTCACAAAGGAACCACTCACCTTGTGTTAGTAGCAGAATGTCATAACCACAGTGGAGGCACGGGAATAAACTGGAGAACAAGTTCGTTGTCGACAGATTTGTGTTTTTGTTGCCTGTAAGTAAAGATTGCAATAAATGAGCGTGTCATGGAAAAAAGACTGTTTGTGGCCATTTAATAAATAAAGTGCATGCTGTGTATACAAGAAACGCAGAAATGTAACACTGCCAGGGTTAGTTTAGTAGCAAAGCATAAATACCCCAGAAGGTGGAAGGCAAAACGGCGCCGCGGTTAGCTCAACTGGTAAAAGAATCGCTTGATCCACTTTCTTGTCCATTTATTTATCATGTCTTTAATTCATTTAGTAAGTACAAGTGATTTGCCCTATGTTGTCTTTGTTGGCTTCTTATGATATGGTTAATAAAAACCGGGCCTCTCGGTTCCCTTTCTTCTCGATCATTACAATACGAGGGTCTCGAATCCGGCGACATTGATGCCTTTAGGTAGCTTGTGTGCGTTTATTGGGCGACTGCCGTTGCCGAAATAGATCATGTACTCGTGACGCCTGCGACAAAACGGATGTTCCACATCCGACGCCTAGGTTCGTGAGTGGTGGCGCTGGCTAACACTCCCAGGGTTAGTTCTGCCACTAAACTGCAGTGAGTGAATGGCAAACCGGGGCCGCCGCAGTAGCTCAATTGGCAAGAGCATCGCAGGTTTGATGCGAGCACGTCGGTTCGTATATCACCTGCGGCCAGTTCTTCCTCATAAACTTTCATTTCCATTAGTTTCTCATTTCTTTAATTATTAAGTGTGTAATTTCCCCTACGTTGCTCTTGGTGTCCTTGTTTGTTGCCTTATGATATGGTAAACAAAAATGGGGCCCCTCGGTTCCCTTTCTTCTCGCTCGCTATATACACATGGAGAGAGAGAGAGACGTGAAGGAGAGGGAGGAGTGGTAGTTTTTGACAAAGAATGCACCCCCCCCCTCGAAATAAATTTCTCGCTAAGCCACTGCCTTCGTCCGCTAGAGCCGCACTTGTCGTCGGCTTCCCACCAATGCCAGCGTATCATCGATATCGGACTCTCCCATCCCTGTTTCCAGCATGTTTAATGAGCGCGACAAGATCATCAAGGCATATCGTAAAATTTTCGCTAACAAATGTGCCACAGCGTTTTGCGGATTACCACTATGCTATAGGACACTCAGTCCAGTAAGCTTCCCGTTGCACTAAAACAACGCGTACCATAGAGATTGGTTGCCAGTCTTTTTAAATCGTCGTTTTTAATCTTTGCAGGGTCTCTTTAGGCGAACGAGTGACTTTCGTAATTCGTAAGAAAGAAAGCAATGACTGCGGTAGCGATGATTACACGAAGTGCAAAGTTCGTAGCTGCGTAGTGGCAGTACCAATTGGAGTAAACCTAAGCACCCCATGTAATGTAAGAATGAACTGCTGCGTTGGAACACTTCTGTTTCAATCCTGCCATGAGACAATCTCATTTTATTTTAATTTTTTTAAATTTTCAGTATACACTAAGGACCTTCCGTTGGAAGGTACGTATTATTACATAGGGGGGATATGCAACATCGCTAAAGGTAACAGGTGACAACAATATGGAAAACAATATAAAAATGAAAGCGAATGTCTTTCTTGGCGAACGCCACTTTTTCGTATCAGTTATGTTTCGAATCTCTTATCTCGGCCGATCCCGAAGATAGCGCAAATCCGAGCTAATAAAATTAGCATCATTTTCAGGTTTCAGCTCTGTTATTGTTTCGCACTTCTAAAATTTATGTCTCAAAGGAATTATGCATGCGCTGTCATTGTTTTGTTTCATGTCATTTGTTTGTGGGCTGTCATTCTCAAAATTCTGAGGAATCACTTTGTCAAGAACGTAATCCCTGGTGTGAGCATCTCTCTATCAGGGACTGAGCATGCCTGATGGTGTCCTATTATGTAAGGCATCAGGCTTACCAGGCATAGGGTGAGAACAGCTGTGAAGGCTTCGTAGTCATCGTTGAGAAGCGTGATTGGCCTCCATTCCTCTGGACAAACAGATGATGGATCATGCTAAGGTAACAGCACAATGCGACCGTCGCGCAAACTAGAGGGGTATTCATGGTGCTCCAAGCAGCGGCTGATAACAGACACAAAAGTGGCACCAATATCTTCCCAGAACGTTAGCTAAAACTGAACGGGTAACCCATCCGGCCATGGGGCCGAGCCACGCTTCATGGCACGTAATGCTGCTTTTACATTGTCCGCTGACGGTCGTGTACAAAGACGGTCAGCTGCCTCAGCTAGAACCTGAGGCAGCCCACTAAGGCTTGTACGAAATCCTCGAGAGCCAGGATATATTTGCGTAGTCGTACGCGCCATGTTTTCAAAATGCGTTACAAAGAGGGAATAATCACGCGTGGTAGGCGACGTAACAGGAAGTGCCCTTTGGGCCGCAGAACCGAATGAACTCGCTGTCTAAAAAGCGAGTTTCTTGGAAACCTCAGAATTTCGGGGTGTGCACATGGATTACGTTTACAGTTTACGAAAATACAGTTCTTAATAGGCACGCTAAATATCACAAGACCAAACAAGAGACGAAAAACAAAAATTTCGATATCTTTAATTACACTGCTCGGCGTTTCATTACGAACATGGAGGCTGGGAGGCGACACAACAAACTTATTCGAACCATTGATGTATAGCGCAAACAGTCCTCTCTTAAATTGGCACCTTTCGCGCCTTTGCTTTGGCGAAATCGAATATAGTCGCTACGAAAGATGTATCGCGGAGGAGGTCACTCTCAATGGACATGATAGCAAGCGAGTTCACCTTGTCGTCATGGAGGCTCGAGCGAAGGCAATTTTTTTGTCAGCGACAACTTGGAAAACCATCGTTTGGTCTCACAGTTTGCCACGGGTATGCTTAAGCACATTCGCAAAGCAATAGAAAGATTCGGAAACACATCAATAAGCTTCTTTCGCGCGCCAACTTCATTATTCCCAGGGCACTCGTGTCCTGGCACACAGAGTTGGGTAGAAAGTTCGCAAACTGAACGATTTCAGCGGAAAATGCTGGCTCCAAATAATTTTTGTAGGTTATCAGGAACTTCTCAGCCTGATGTGCCAGAGAGGCCTCACTCCCAACTTTTGTCAGCAGTTATAAGAATCCGAACCTTTCGCAGAGTTCAGTGTAGGCAGCCTTTCGCACTCGTAAAGCAGAGCCTATAGACTGTCAAGTAAACTTTTTTCTGTCAAATAAACTTTTTTTCTACCAGTAGCGCACTATAGCTTTTTCCGTCCGGGGGTTTACTCAAAACGATGCGTTTGCCTTCCTCCTGATAACATTGATTTGTACTTAGCGTGCGCGCACTCTCTTCGAATGTATCAAAGAGAGGTCACAAAGAATTAACAAAGCCTTCTAGAGAACTCAGCAGGTCTACAGCAGTTGAAATGTGTAGGCCTCGTTTCTGAAGCGCTATACTCGTTATGTCAAAGCGCTCCAAGCTTTCACTCCAGAAAATCCCCATGAATGCAGTCTCTAGTTTTCTCATTTTCTTGAAGAGGGAGTGCGCTTCGTTCCTAGTGTCACCGTTTTCTTCCTCGTTCTTTGATATAGCTTCATCGCAAGACAAGAACGCAGTGAATTTTTTCAGAATGGTCTTACATGATTCAGTGTGTCTGGACCACGTGGTCTCAGAGAGACTTTTCAAAAGAAGCACTGTCCAGTTCCGCCCATGCTGTCCAAAACATACCTCCATCACTTAGGCGAGGCAGCAAAGAACACATACATTCTCTGAATTACAGGGGAAATTTTGACTGCCTCAAGGCAACTGTCAACGCTACACGCGTCAACTAAGTTCAGTGAATGACCAGCACACGGGACGTAGACGGCCAATTCGTTCAGGCGTTTGATTTGAGCTTACAGTCCGTTGTATTTTCCTGACATATTACTCACATTGCCAGAAGCTGTTAAGAACGGCCCGCTGACGTGCCAGTTTTGCCAGCCAGTTGCGACAGGGGGCGTCAACTTTTCCTGGAGCGCCACCGAAAACCTCTAGCCACGGCGTGACTAAGTCGACTGTGTGTGGAGAACAGTGCGCGCATCCTCGACTCTCCGTGCGACGAAGCAGGCTTTGTGCCTGAGCCCGCCACCGCAAACCTGGTCTGCTGTGAACGAGGGAGTCCCCGAGGGAACGTAGTTCAAGGCCCCTTCCCACGCGCCGTTCTGACTTCTCCGTTTTCTGGCGGTAGTTCAAAATCTTGGGCATGCATTGCTCGCACAGCAGCCAATAACCGAGATGGTCATAAATTATGGTGTGAACCGAACCTGGGCTTATGTTCACACACTCTGCCAGTTCATCAATACTTATTCTCCATTCTTGCCTAATCAGCTCACCAACCTTATCAATCGTGTTGGCGGTGAATGCACGGTGGCTTTGGCTCAGTCTTGACTCTCCACTCTTGGATCCTCTTTGCAACTTTCACGTCCTTGTTTGAACCATTTACTCAAACACTTTACAGTGGCGAATAAAATGCAATGTTCAACGTAAAAGGCAGCCACAAGGCTACTAATTACCTTTTGGGAATGCTTTGCAGCAGTCAAAAACCTCACCACACCACGCTGTTCAACTTTTGGAGCGTCCACTATGTCACGTAACCATGTTCAACCAAGTTTATCAGAGCATTAAAGAACATTTATCCTCACACCTGCGTGTCGCTTTGTAAATGAGAGATGCCTGTGTGCTACGCGCATGCCTGACAGAAAATGAACCAAACAAATTTGCGTAGGGTGGGTTGGCTCACTTTCATTTGACTTGCCTTTGTACATTAAAAATGCGAAGATACAATGTAACATACAAATGTGAAGATACAGCTTGATAGAGGGCAAAAGAGTGTCACTGGAAAGAAAGTTCATTGCACGTATGCACAAATCTTCGCACCAAGAAAATTGAGTATGGGTACAAATCTTCAATATATCTAGATATGTCAGAAAAAGCGACTGTAATTAATGCGGCAATTAAGCCAAATAAACATGTTGTGAAATCACAGATCGCATAATCCTAAGGCCCCCTCTTAATCGCGGTTGACTGGAGAGGCAGCGCGCTTCCTAACCGCTTTTCTCCCTTGCACACACAAGGCTGCACCACCATCGTCGGCACGCGTCCCAATACCCCCCACTTTTTACTCACACATGCAGCATACGGCGCGCGGTCAGGATGTTACCGCCCTCGGACTTTATACGCAACATGAGGGAGGCGGGGACGGCAGGAATGTGCCTGGAGTGTCCTACGAGAAAAAGAAAGAAACAAAGAAATAAAGTGGCGTGGCAAAGTACGTCCCGAGCACATGCCAGGTAGCCGGCAGGTTAGGCTATTGTGTCATTGGGCCCACGAGAAGTGCAGATAAAATAAGATGCCAGAAATTTCATGGGTGCTCCTTTTTGTTCACAAGAGACTGTGGAAGTGTTCTTGAAGTGCACAGATGACTTACCCTCGCCTCCTCATATAGTTCCCACGCTTACGCCGATTACGTCGCTTCGCGGTCAATCTGTCGGCCCTGTGGAGCCTTAAATACTCTTACCACGTTGAAACTTCCTGTTGGATCCTCAGACGTCAACAGCCTCTACTGTAGACCCGTAACTGCCGTTACTGCGCACTCCTACCACCGCCAAAGATACTCGATAAAATGCAAGCGGTCGCGTTTAGGCGAATCCAGACAAACACATACCCAGACCCTTGGTACATTAAGAAAATCGCAGCGGGCAAGGAAAGCGACCAATGTAGGCTCTGTTCACAAACAGAGACACTCGCACACATAATGTAGGAATGCACGTCGCTCCAGTTTTTTCATCCCCCCGTCAGCAGCGAGAGTGACTGGACAGCCTGGCTCAGGTCCGGGGACGTCACCCGACAACGTGAATTGGTGGACTGGGCAGAGAAGGCCAAGCAGGCCCAGAGCCTTACTTGAGCCCGAACCGTCAGCCACCTCCCCCTTTCAATAAAGCTTACCATCACCAACACCACCACTTCCATTTAAGACGTTTTCAGCTACGTCATCGACACCACCTTAAACTCCGAGCAACGTCATGACCATCTCCCTCTCCTCGACCAATTTCGCCCTGCTTTTGACTGCCATAGCGCTTCCCTGGGCCGAACGGAAACTGTATGACGGGGTTGACACCGATGCTCATGCGCCGCTAGGGCAGCGACCATACCATGTATCGTTGACAGAACGCCGCGCCATTGATGAACAAGTAGGTGAAATGCTAAAGCGTGGCGTCATTGAACCACCAGCTGTTTTAGTTTGAAAGTAGGATGGCTCGATCGCTTTTGCGTCGATTACTGTCGCCTTAACCATCGTCAAGACCTACGCCAGACTACGTGTTATAGATATTATTGGAGCGGTATGTATACACCCCTCTGCAAAAGTACATTCGCTCTTGCACAGAATGTCAACGCCGCAAGCATTATCCTTGTCGCTCGTCTGGACCAATGGAACCTTTACAGTGCCCGACCTTTTGACCGGCTTGGGATATACCTATACAGGCCTCTGATATACACAGCTGCTGACAATCGCTCGGTCGTCGTGGCTACAAACCACCTCACGAGGTATGTAGAAACGGCGGCTTTGCCAGGTGCGACGGCTCCTTACGTAGCCTCAATTCTGCTTCAAGGCTTCGTTCTACGTCACGGCGCCCCACGCGAACTTCTGAGCCACCGAGGCCGCGTCTTTCTCGCCGATGTCATTCCATAGCTTCTCACTGAATGTCGCGCTATTCATCGCTATACGAACGCATTTCGCCTGCAAACAAACGGCTTGACAGAGCGCTTCAACTGAACTCTTGGCGACACGCTTTCGACATGTGTCGCCTCCAACCACACCAACTGGGACCACGACATTCCATACGTAACATACGGCTGCAATACGGCGCCCCAGGCGACGACGGGCTTTTCTCCCTTCTTTCTACTGCATGGCCGAGAACCGTCATCTCCCATTGACACTATTCTTCCTTACCGTCCCCTATTTACAGAGGGTACAATGGATTCCAAAGCCTCCCGGTATACAGAATAATGTAGACAATTGGCATGCGCACTTACAACGCAAGAGCAAGCGCTGCAGAAATTGACGGTTTGCAAAAATGCTGTTGCGCATGCGCGAACATGGCTCTCACGAGCGCCCTATATAGCATCCATTTCATAGCTGCTATGTCGCCAGCGATCTGTCCTAGTCGGCGCATGCGCTCTGCCCTAGCGGATTAGTCGCGTAACGTTTCGGAAGGGTCGGGTGCGTGGCCGAGCGCCCCAATGTCCCCCGAAGAAAAAAAAAGCACCAGGACGCGCACTGCTGGAAACACTCGTGCCGTGTACCGTGTTGGAATTCTACTGGCAGCTCGATGTCGGTGCTGTGCCGAAAACATGCCTAGCGTAAGACTGCAACTCCACTTTAAGATAGGAATCCGCCAGCGCTTCGTCCGCATCGTCCGGACTGCACCGTGAGCCGGGCAGTTGCCGCCTTTCATTGATGGTTGGCAGTTTTAACGAAAAACCTGTGCGTTACACTCGGACCACACTTAATTAGATCAAGCCGCTTACGAAGTCTTCTTGCAACGTCGGTCTTCACTTGCTGGTGGTGGCCGCGCGTACCTGACTTCTCATACTTGAAAGGCGCGGCAACACTGGGTCGATACGAGACCGACAAGACATTCACGCCAACGATTGACCGAATATTGCGCGCCACCTAAACAATTTCATCATACCAAATGATAACGGTGTCACCGACGAGCGCTAGTTCTCATACTGCGACGGGCTTTGTTGGCGATGGCCTCGGCAAAATCAGCATGCCAACCATCGTTCGACCGAACCCCACGTAATCAGCCGTCGAACCGACAACACGGTAGCGACAGCGTCTTCGCTATTATATATAATTATACGTGGTCGAAATGAGCCAAACACGCCTACCAAGTTGAAGCTCACCAGCTTCAACCATATCAAACCATGCCTATACGAAGTTTGAGCCAATGTCGATCCTCTTCAGCGAAGGCTAAGCGTGGCGCTGTCGAGTTCGTGCACCTTCTACCGGTGGACCTGAACTGAACTGTAAGCAGTTAGGTCAAACAAAACTGCTTATATAATGAAGTTCTGGCCTTAGCACTTTGAAATCAGCTACCCTTCCCTTCGCATGGCGCGCACACAATGAGCGGCAAGCGGCGACACAGCGCTGTGGCAACATCTGTACGTCACCTTATACCTGCAGGCTGTCGGGAACATTCGCTATGCGCATACGGGTGGGTCCGTACGTGATGCTTTGCCGACACATTTCACAATCTCGGAGGTGCACTGTTTGCCTCTGCGTCAAACAGTAAACAAGAGACGGTGCATTCCGTATACCGCAGCATAAACATCCGTCTCGCTCAATTATAGCAACGCCGTGTGAGCGATGGCATCCGCGCGTTTTCGAGAGGGAATAAACAGCCTGGAATTGAGCGCTCATGAGAGCGCAGTTTTCTCTAATAATGCTCTATGGCACGCGCAAAACGTAACTATGATGGAGTTAAAGAAAACCGTCCATCAGTGATAAATTAACAGCCCGTAATATGTGTATCTGGATCACAGCTGCCGTTGCTTAAGTGGCTCGGCCGTTCATATTAACAGGCCTCGGGGTGTAACCACATGGCACATAGGCACATATATGTATGTTTTGCTAGGTCTTTTCATTATTTCATATCAGCCATGCACTTCTTCCACAATATTTGACGATAAGAATGATCGCGGTTGTACATGTCGGTATAAACAAGTGCGCGCGTTGATAAATCCGACGCAGAAGGCTGCGCTCGAAGGCTTCTTGAATAAGCGAAATGTCTAAATAATGCGTGAAAAGATTACAAAAAGCAATGTCCCAGTATAGAACTCAACGAGAAATTCCTATAGGCAGCCGGGTCACCCAACAGGAACTTGGCGTGCCTTTATCGGCCGCACTGTTTGCAGAACAGCGCACTCAGGCCTGCTCACCCAGCCATATTGTTTCTCACTATATTACCTAGAAGTAATCTGCCGCTGCTGCGTTAGAGTACACTCTAGCTGCGCTGTGGTATGCATGAGAATGCCGGTATATTGTGACTTCGGATGGTCATCGTTCTCGGACAGCAAGAGAAGCAAATTTCCGTCTGTCACAATGACTGTTTAGCTGCTACAACAGCACGTAAAAAGCTGATTTATCTTTATTATTTCAGAAAAACATGGTTTTGTTTACCTATGAAAACTTGTTATTGCATGTGCAATTATATGAACACAAAGGAACTTTCCTGGTCAAAGCACTTTGACACAGTAATAGGAAACTGTCGCCGCAAGTTGTTTCTAAGACGCGTATTAAAATCCTCCACACCAACAGTACGCCTGTTGGCATACAAAACACTCGTCCGCCCCGTTTTAGAATATGCTATAGCTATAGGGGACCCGTTCACTGAAAGGCGATATTGGAAAGCTAGAAAGCTTACAGAAAAAAGCAGTTCGATTCATTTACAATACATATGGGCGTAGTTCTATTACTACTAACATTTTATCTCGGAGCGGCTTGCCTTCTATAAGTGATAGAAATCGTGTATGTCGTCTAAAATTCTTTTTCCAACTAATAAATGGTCACTACAGTATCGACACGTCTCACATTAGACAGGTTTAGTTTAGCGTACGCAACTATAGCGTACGCTAAGCAGCGCACGTTTTCTACAATTTTACTTGGCCGACGATATCTTCGGATCTCTGAGGCCATATTCCGTCGTTACAGCTATTTCGCGCCTGTAGCGATAGGCGGCGCTGACATCTCAAACGCTTCTTTCGTTAGGCTTCGATTCGTTCGAAACGAGAAGCGATCTCGAAAACACCACGAAGTTATCCATAATACTTTGTCGTCGAAGCGGCCTGAGACTAAGCGAAAGCCGTTTACACAGTCATTTGCTACGAACGAAGTGCATTTTACAAAAGCAACGCCAAATTCAATTCGAAGCGGGCAGCCGGGACCGCCGCCATGTTTCCCGCAAACTCCGCAAACCCCGCAAAAACGCTAACGCTAACTCGTCTGCGTTGCGTATGCCCGCTATACCCGCTATTTCGTTTAGCGTTCAGCGCATGCACCGTGACGACGCGCTATTTTTTAGCGTACGCAATGTAATAGCGTACGCTATACTAAAACTGTCTATTATCACCTATACAGCAGGTTACGCTACCAGACAGCGACACTAGACAGTTTTAGTTAGCGTACGCTATTCCATTGTGTACGCTAAAAAATAGTGGGTCGTCACTGCCCATGCGCTCAACGCTAAACGAAATAGCGGGTATAGCGGGCGTACGCAACGCAAACGATTTAGCGTTAGCGTTTTTGCATGGTTTGCGGAGTTTGCGGGAAACATGGCGGTGGTCCCGGCTGCCCGCTTCGAACTGAATTCGGCGTTGCTTTTGTAAAATGCACTTCGTTCGTAGCAAATGAGTGTGTCAACAGCTTTCGCTTAGTCTCAGGCCGCTTCGACGACAGAGTATTATGGATAACTTCGTGTTGTTTTGGAGATCGCTTCTCGTTTCGAACGAGTCGAAGCCTAACAAAAGAAACGTTCGAGATGTCAGCGCCACCTGTCGCTACAGGCGCGAAATAGCCGCAACGACGGCATATAGCATCAGAGATCAGAAATTATCGTCGGCCAACTAAAATTGTCGAAAACGCGCGCTGCTTAGCGTACGCTATATTATAGCGTACGCTATAGTTGCGTACGCTAAGCTACAACTGTCTACTCACTAGGTGTAACTCCATTTACAACACGTGTCAACTGCTTCAAATATTCATTTTTTCCTTGAAATATGGTACATTGGAATAAGCTGGCAGAGAAAACTGTAACACAGGACTCATTATCACTTTTTGAGACATATATTAAATAATTTTTTTTACATTTGCTGAGACTGTTAGTGATAGCACTGTTTGACTGTATGATTGCAAAGATCGCTGAAGTAACGTTGAAGCGCTTGTTCTTGCGCCTGTTTTTTGCGCTTGTGTGAAGAATGTTCTGAGTGCAGTTCCCTACATTTGTATTTATTTTGTTTTGTAAACTTACTCGTGTACCACGCTGCTAAGATCTTGTTTAACATTGCAGTATTTAAAAAGAAATAAAAAAATGAAACGTAAAGAGTATCAGCGGGCCGCTAAAGCTGGAGGACAGACGAAATTCGCGCTCGCTTTGAAACAGTTCGTCGTCTGTTCTTGCATTTCTTCCCTTGGTCATGCATTGCAGGTGAGTAAAGATGTAATTTGCGTGAATGGAAACCATTTTATGAAAACTTTACTTCACTATAATTAAATTGAGGCCATCGAAAAGAAAGCGATCCGCTTCATATGTCGTAGGTACGATAGGGATTTTTCGCCGTATACCGCGCTTTCATCCCTAGGCTTAGAACCGCTCTCAGATCGCCGACGCACGGAATCACTGAAGTTTTTGTATTGCGTTATTAACTCTTCTTGCCGTATATCTTCGGAACCATCTGCGAGCCATCCTGCGAAACCATCTAATACGAGAAGTCACCATCACCTGAACATCTCACCTTATTTCGCCCGTACGGACACATTTAAATACAGTTTATTTCCCCGTGCAATCGAGTACTGGAATTCTTTGCCTGATGCTACTCGTTCTCTTCCTTTAAACTTATTCTTGGCGGCCATTGAATAGTTTTGGTTTGTGTTTGTATTGTTCGTATTGGGCCTGTATTGTATTGGACTGTTATATTTTCATTTCTCTGCCTTTCACACCCACTCCTGCAATAGCCCGATCGGGCTGCAGTATGTACAAATAAAAAAAAAGAACACATTAATTGTGTAGCCATACCCACGTTTTAGACGAAGCCTCTAACAACACCAGCCAACATAAGTCCCGCAGACAAATATACCGTCATTTCTGTGAAGGCACAGAACCCCTTAGGAAACTCCCATAGAGGGTGGCACCAGATTTGCCTCTGGGTGTTACAGTAAGAAACTTTATGCACCCAGTAGTCGGTGAGTGCTACGTGGTTTCCAGGAAATACATTCGGTACCAAAGAAGCCATGAATTATTATTCGCGATCCACGAAAAGCACAACCGACGCGCACTCAACGTGGGCGCAGGTACACAAATCACCCGGGGAAAACCCCGGGATCCTTCCAGAAAGTTTTCAGCGGCATGCGGCATGGGACAGCGCAGGAAAATGAATAAGGCGGATTACGATACGGGTCGGCTGGTGGCGACTCTCTCTCTAACAATGGCGCGGTTCCGCCTGATATTCCTTTGGGCTTGCCATCGTGGACAGGAAGGGCCAGGTGCGGTGCTGATGTCAACCACGTCCCTTTCTTCTTTCGTGGAAGTAGAAGCCTGCGTTGAATTAAAACCGGTCTCCACAGCATAGGTCCGCAGATCTGTGGCATTATGAAGGCTGCCAATGGATTAGCCGTGGCGCTCTGTGGCATCCGCCTATTCAGTTCGGAAGGGTTCGGCAGTTTCGTAGAACTCTGCCAGCACCAAGGGAAACCGCTTCAGAAGAATGGCGAGGGGAGGGTAAGAGCGCCGGTTTTGCCTTCCTCCGAATCACTGTATATATTTGTAATGCATGAGCAGAAGTTCTTGTTGAAAGTGTCCCCGAATGGCGCCTCTCTTTTTGGCAAGCAATTTAGTGACGCTCGTCTACAATCGCGGTCGACTCAGTAGGAGCAGGCTAGCCAGAGAGCACGAGGCCAAAGGAAGAGTTGCTCTCAGTCATTTCGCTTTTGCTTGCCTGGAGTGAAGTGGGTGGATATTTTTTGAGCTGTCGCATCGCCTATCAGGACCGACGCCACGTCCAGCATTGCGGGACCACAACTCAAAGCATCCGGCACTCGTATAAGGTGAGTCAAGAGTTCGTGTTTTGTCGATGCATTATCTTACGTTAACAAATTTTAGGGTCAAATTGTATATAACAACTTTTCTTGAGCGCTCGCGAAACAAGCATGGACGAATTTTTGGGAAATGAGGCAGCCAGCCTTGAATGTAAACGGTTTATCTTGTTAATAAGAACGCGTGTACACAGCGTTTGCTTCTTTTCTTTTTTTTGGACCACAGCGGCCGACAGTTGGACGAACGTCGTTATTCCTTAACGTAGTAAAGTAATATTGTAGTGCTCTACGACAGATCTTGCGTCCTTAAACCAAACATGACGGCATGCGCAGCATTTCAGCGACGACCGCTGAGAAGACGTGTCCGTAAGTTCGAAGCGGTTGCTTTATGTCTTCAGCGGTTGATGTCAGCGAGGCGCATGTAAAATAACATTGACACTATTTTGGCAAGGTCCCTACTACCAGTGCTGCGGTCAGGCGCAGCTGTCACCTAACACTTTACAAATAGTATTTTCATTGCGGCGCTCTCGTCCTAATTTATGCTGATATAGGGGCAAAGCTTTTATAACGCAGAACTAGTTTAGCATAACTCCAAGTGATAAACTTGGATGGGAAATAAAACTCTGCCGACACACATAATCTCTTTCGCTGTTCCTCAAGACAAGGCGGACTAATATAGCTGTGTGTTTTTTGTTTTTAGGTCGTTGTAGAACTGCTATAGCAAGGGGGCATACTGCCTTCCTATATTTGCTGCCATACGTATGAAGACATCGGACACCTTATATAGTGGATGCGGTCAGAAATACTTTACATGTCGGCATCCACCTGCACACTTTGATATGTAAAATAATCCCGCGGAGTTATATCTTTTCTTGAGCAAACGGCTATATTTCAGGACGATACGATAGATAACAAAAAGCTTTCTTTGCCTCAAAACGATGGAGGGGCCGTGAGTAAAAGCTGCTGAACAACTTGACTAGAGCCCACGGTCCCCTCTACAAGGCAGTAAAGGAGCATACATGAAACGTACAGGAATCTA
Organism: Dermacentor albipictus; assembly: GCF_038994185.2. NCBI lineage: Eukaryota > Metazoa > Arthropoda > Arachnida > Ixodida > Ixodidae > Dermacentor > Dermacentor albipictus. The sequence goes on along the minus strand of NC_091829.1, from coordinate 86,516,863 downwards.
ACATAGGAGAACGCAAAATTGATTCGATTGAAGGTATCAATATTAAAAGTCTTCAAAGACATATAACATATCACGTGGCGCAGCTCGCAAACTGTAGTACGACCTAAATCAATTCCATATTTATACTGATTATTAAGAAGTTTAGGCAAAATATACGATAGTGTACCCACAGAATATTTAGCACGGGGAGTGACCACCTTCCAGTACTCAGAGTGACGTATAGTACAGGATGTGAGCTTTATTTCCAGCTTGGCTAGGTTGCGAAAAAAAATTTCGGTTTTCTTTTAATTCGCACCTAAAGGCAACAATTAGTCTATAGCTATACAATTTCCAGACAGGCATTATATCTGCTCGAATGAACAGAGTATGTGTATGAGAATTGTAGGGGACATCAAAAAGAAGCCTAATTATCTTTCTTTTGTAGGATGTACATCTTCGTTAACTTAAGTTAAAAAAGATTTGAAAATTTTAACGCCGACCTTGCGCCTGCTATTAGATTACTATACTGCTGAAAGTTAGCGCCACTATCAAGGCGGTCGCTGGTGGTTGACAGTATAGAGTGACGGCACATCGCTTGTAGCTATACGGGAATTTGTTTAGCACCATCTATGCCACTAATTGACGTCCTACGTGAGCTGCTTACGCAAGTTCTTTACGACTGCCGGCTATTATGCCAGGAGCCGCAAGAGCAGCTGTCCCAACACTGGCGCACCAAGAACTCGCTTGAAAGGACAGCTGCAAGACGCAGTGTCTGCGCCTGCACGCAGCTTCTGGAGACGCCTGCATACCACTGCTACTGACCCCTTTCTTGTCTCGCTATCGGCTGTACAGAAGCCATTACTCTAGACATTGCCACGACGATGGGGCGGCCGCCATCATGCATGAATTTTCATTTTGCAACTCGGTCGGTCATATTTGGCTCTAAAGTTATGCGGGAAAGCCACACCCCATAAGCATCGGAGCGCGCGGTATTGCCAACAGTGTTTTAAAGCGGAGCTTTCTTGGCCGCTTCCTTCGGCTTCCCCATTGTTGCTGCTGCTGGTGCGGTCAGGCACACCGCGTCGCGGAGGGGGGTAGTCACTGCGTGTTCATACATACCAGGAGCGAGTCGGAGAAGAAAGGCGAAGCTAAATACTAGTTTTCACCCCACCGCGTCGAATGTGCACAATGCCCTCTGGAGCTCTCTGGCCGCCGCCACATTAGCCTTGACAGCTGTAATTACCCGTGACTCTCCTCGGAAGCATTGCAGAAACTGCAGCTGCAGCGCTTCCCTTTCTAATCAGGTGCGATTCCAGAGGGAACGTAGTTGAACTGTAGGGAGGAGACGTGGCAGTTGCCATACAAGTGAGCGGGGGCGGAGGCGCTGAGAGAAGGTAAAAACAAAAAGCCTGCTACTCTAGGATGGCGGTTTCGAGGGGAGTGGATAAGCCTAGGTTCAAGGTATCGCACCGGATGTTGCTGCTATTTTGGAAAAATAAACACCTTGCAAATATCTCAAGTGGACAAGCTATGCAGGGCGCGCAGAAGCAGAACCACATAAATTAAAGCGCACTGCATGGTCCAGGCGACACTACAGAAACGGTCGACCATCAAATCAACATTTCTGTGCGCGCCGCGGTAGCTTTGCAGCTATGGCATTGCAAGAGGTCGTGTATTTGATCCCAAGCGAGGCAGCCGAATTTCGACAGAGGCGAAATAGTAAACGCACGTGCGCTTACATATGGGAAACGTTAACGAAAATCATGGCGTCAAAATTAACCCGCAGTCCACCACTACAGCGTGCCTCATAATCTAATTGTCGTTTCGACACGTAGCAGACCCATAATCCAATTTAAGTTTAATACTTCTGGCACAGTGCGATGTGCCATGCGAGGCAATGCATATGCTAAACCCTCTCAGAGGTTATGATATAGGGCGCACAACAATGCCTCACGGAAACATCTCTTCCTGTGTGTTCTGTGTACTCCGCCAACAAAATCGCAAGGTCACTTTTAATATCAGCTCATCACTCTCGTGTTAGACTAAACGCTGAACAAATTAGGCTTTAACCATCGATATCACCGCTAATTATCGTCAATCAAAGTATCTAGCACGGAATGCTTCGCTTACATCGTTTCCCACAGTGCGTGGTATATGCAGAATTTTTGTTTGTTCTCTTTCTTTCTTTTCTTTATTTTCTATTTTCTGAGTAAAAGTCGATCCATCTTTGGAAGTTGACGAGATTAGATTGTACGCTTACGTGCCTTAGTACGTGATAGTAGTTAATATAGCCCTCTACGTATGATAATACCAAAGAACGTGTGTTGTCGCACAAGTTGCAGACGATGAGAGTCTAGTACGAGCTGGAATCTCTTGCCCGCTACGTTGAATGATTGACTATATGCAAGTGACTTGTGCATATTGGCATCTGACTCCGGTATACGAGCTGTTCAGCAAAATTTACGCGCTGGCCTAACGCTAATTATTGACCTTTTTTGAAAAGCACGGACACGATTATCTCACATGAGAAAACTGCTGTATTTCCTTCTACAAAGAAGTGCCTCAATAATTTGTAATGTTGTTATATGAATTGTTTCTTGCCGCAAGTTAAAACACACAAAAGGAAGACCCATAAAAAAAGAAACGGGCGGATCTTCCAACTGATTTAATTTGGGCTGTGACCCCTTGCGGCAAAAGTCATGTCTTTTAGCAAGCACCAAAGGGGCCAACTAGCAGCTTTGTGGCAACATATTGCTAACGGTGTGTTGTAGTCACAGCTCCCGAGCTGCACACTGAAGCAAGGAACGCGAGTCTTCTCCTTCTTCTTCGTCTCCTCACGCGCCCGAGGCACGGGGTCAGGTGAGGTAGGGCTGGGCGTTCTCCGCTGGCCGCCAGGGTGCCTCGATGTCCTGCTCGTTAGCCGCTCCGTAGAGTGGAGACAACCGCGGCATCTGTTACGGCTTTGGGCATGCGAATGGCGGACGCCGTAGTAAACGCCTTTGACGGACGCTGTAGCTACGCGTTGCTGGCGCTCGTGTGTTTTGAAAGCGAACTGCGACACGGCGAAAGTGCGCGCCCGCGCGGGTCTCATCTTCAAAGCGATCCTTGGCTGTAGAGTGTGCGCAGTGCCGGTAGCTTGGTATGCGTTGTGCTTTCGACGTTTTGTTCACGCTGAAGCGATAGATGCACGAAGCTAAATTCCTTTGCTGCACCCGCAATTCCCCACTCCAGCATTTCGTCAGCGAGATGTGCTCATGTTTACCTGTGCGCGCATGACAGCGTGCTATTTTTTTGGTAAAACACGTTGGTAGGTTTGTTGGTTTCAATCCATCATAGAAGGTGTAAGCGCGACTGAACAACGACGTAGAAAGAAGCTCAAAGGCAAAGAGAGCGCTGTGTCTGGATGTCTGCTTCGTTGTACGTCCTCTTTCAGTCACGCTTACATATTATATCATTGTTGTTAATTTCTTTAGTAAGCGAATGTCTAAAGTTTATACGGTTGCTAAAACTACTATCCTTACTTTGTACAGCTATCCACTAATTTTCTATCGCAGTCAATGCTTCGCCTTTCGGGCGAAACTGCGACATTCTTTCAACTGTTGTGGGCGGATTGACGTACTTCAAAGGTCAGGGAACTCACCGTGGCTTTGGTGGCTTGACCCAAATTCTTCATCCCATAGGCCAGTCGTAACACCGTCCAATGTTCGCAGCGTTTCTTGCCTTTTATAGAAATGAGCCATGGTTGGCGATACTCTTTCTCTTTGTGGTAAAAACATGGTATACAACGGAAGCAATATCCCTTGAGCGAAACGCGCTGGTCATCTAAAATTTTGAAGCAACTGCTTCGGCGCTAAATATTTTGGGCACCATTTTTCTTTTACGCGCAGGTTCTACGGGAGACGACTGAAGGACTGCATTCAGGGGGCAGCACAGCGTTTCGCCAAACAAGCGGCCGGTGAACCATGTCTAAATCCTGCCAAGCTGCCATCACCAAACGTTCACCCGACAGGGACAGCACCGACTGGAGCGCGCTGAACATCGCGTGCACCAAGAAGGATGGTGCCAGCTGCAGCTTAATGAAGCATTGTCGTGAATTGAACAAGGTCCTCCTAGGTGCTTGCCTAGAGCTTGGGGAAGATGGGCGAGGAGAGAGCAGAGGTGCCGTCCTAATCGCGTGTGGTCAGACATGCACTTGCCGGTACGGTGCATACGGCCCGGTGCAAGTCTCGCGCGAAGCGAAGGCACTGGATCTCGCCGAGCGTGTACTTGCCGAGCATCGCTGCATCACAGCGATAAAATTAAGCCCCATTTGGTTGGGTCGCGCTTCCATGCGTTCAGTAATAAATCGCAATCACTTTTTGAGAAGCATTACCTTCTGCCCAGCAATTCTATTATCACCTCCCGACGACCCTATCTTTCTCGAAATGCTAAATCCTATCCCACAACGTGGAAATGTCGCCTTCAAGGTCAACGACTTCGGAGAGGAAAGGGGCGTCGACGTGCCCATGCCTGGAAGGTCACTCGGCTTAGTCATGGATCATCTGACAACACTCGACGTGTCAGAGGTTCAAATGACCAAAACCCATGCGTGTTGGCTGATCCGGGAGCTCACTGAAAACAAGAGCATCACTGAACTGGGTGTCTCACAAGACGTGTTCGCCTACCGCGACAAAGCCTCCAACGCGCTCTTCGCCAGATACCTCTCCAAAGAAGGCCGCGCGCTACGCAAACTGACACTCAAATCGGAGGTCTTTTACTGCAGAGAGTTGCCACTGAGGGAAATAGTCGATGCAATCTGCACTATGAACGCACTGCAGGAACTCAACGCAGACATCGTCACGAGCAGCGAATTATTGTAAGTATAGCTTAAAATTTCATTGCGAACCCACGGTATACCAACAGGCCATCTCCCATCACACATTACGGGACTTTGGCTGCTTCGCCCCGTATTGCTCAACATGTTGCTTTATAAGAAAATTTGAAGTATAATACTTAGTGTCAAATCTAATTTAATGGATACAGCTTAACGTAATGCCTGCATTATTGTATTTCATGCGCTCTAGCGAGCTTTTGATTTGTGGCAAGTTCAGCGAACAAATGTTTAATTGAATATTTGCCACGCAGATACAGTTTATATAAATAAAGAATTTTTTAAATGAAACTGCTCTTCAAGGCTTGAAATGAAGTGGGACATGTTATATATTCTTGACGTCGAAGTACAATTGGAAATTGCATGCTTATTAACGCGATTTACGTCACTGCCAGTTTAGTCACTTTCTTGGACTTCGCGTTGTCGTTTGTTAAGATTGCCATTGGTGTGGTGTATTCAAGCTCCCGTTGTCTTCGCCCCTCTAGACGACAGCTGTGGGTGGTCATTAGATAAAATTGACCTTGCTCTTAAAGGGACACGAAAACGCTCTTTTTAAGTGAGTATGGTTACGTATCGTTTTCAAATGACTGCTAGTAACTGCGAAGGGAAATGATGAACACACCAGGAAAAATGCCAAACTTGGTTTTTGTTGAACTTTGTGCTGTAACCTCAGCCCTTTGTTTCAACGTGACGTCATGGATATCACAATGCTTTTTTTCGTGTATGCCGTTTCATTGACGAGACTGTTGGCGACACCTCGTGGATCGTTTGGAATATAACGTGGTCCTTATTTCTTGACACATAAATTCCCTTCTAAACGTTCAGAAACGCCAATTTCAGTTTCTTGAACTAGAATGTATTGGAGCTCAAACTAGGTTTTTACTTGAGGCATCATTTTTCAACAAATATTTTTTTTCTCCCCATGTTTTTCCAGCATGAGTACGGTCACCCTCTTCGCCGAAGTCATCACACACAGTGCCACAATACGGCGGCTGAGACTACCTTCGACGTTATGCGAATGTCTTGCGTCATCGTGGAATCCAAATCTCCAATTTCCGGATCCCCAAGCAGCGAAGTGCATGGAGTCCTTGCGGAAGGTCCTGCAGAAACCAAACTCGATGCTCGGCCGGCTCTGCATCGACATGCGGACTTTCGGAGAAGCAGAGTGCAACGCCTTCTTCCGTGCAGTCGCGGACAACAAGGCACTGAAGACGGTGGTCGTCAACACCTTGCCCTGCATCTTCAGACTCGACAGGGTATCCAGAACTATACGAGAGCAAGGACTCGATGACCGCGTTGTCATCAAGGGACTCTGCGCGCACGACAACACAAGGCAGCTGCAGCAATGCCCGCAAATCTGTAATGCAACCATCAATGCGGTGATGCCAATTTCGAACGTCACGCACTCAATTATCCCTTCTTTACGTGTCGTCAGTGGTCGCCATCATATAACATCGCTGCGGGTTGAATGCTATAACTGCGAACTCAATGAATATTTCGCCTTGACCGCATGTATACGGGCCTCTACCGCACTCACTGAGGTAGACATAGACTTGATTCCCACGCGTGTCCTTAGCACAAGCCCGGAGCTTCGGAGTCTGGAGGGAGAACTGGTGTCAGCTCTCGCTTCTAAAATCAAGCTAGTCAGAGTCAACCTCAAAGGTTTGCAGCTGTCCTACGACGACTTGAACGTACTCGCGCGAAGCGCTAGCAGGAGTCTCAGCCTCATCGAATTCACCGTGAGTCCTGATTGCATCCTTTACAAGAGGTGTGATAACGAGAACTGTCCTGTGCACGTGACCAAATACTTCCTTGAAGCATCCGACCACAAGGACGGCGCACTGGCGGACATCATGGTATATGCCTCTCTTCTAACTACATTTTTTTTGTCTTCGCCATTACAATGAAAGTGATAACCTGCTAAAGACTGCGCGCGCACCGGACTGTCCACACCGAATCGTCTAAAAAAGTTACTAGGCGAAACTCTTGATTTTCATTAACATACTGCGTCATAAACGCCTCCATTCTCCATGGTCTGGGCATATGCACAGAGTCTGATAACATTGCTTTCAAGACTGGGAGTACTTACAAATTTAGAAAGCTAAATACTTTCATAAAAGGCGTCACAAGGATGCTCAAGCCTACATGGAGGCGCAGACAAAAGTACAGATTATCCATGATTCACATGTTAGCTGAATGATGAAATCGCCAGAATCCCCTGTTGGAGACTCCGTGGGACTTACGGAATTAATCTTGGTACCGACTAATCAGACAGTCAGCTTTGCTTGGTCGCTTCCGCATAGACTGCAGCACACTGCGCGTCTCTTTGCCTGCACCTTTTAAACTAACGTAGTGCACCCTTAAGTCTCCCACATGGAAAACTTTAGATCCGACATTTCTTGAAATTGAACTTGCTTTTCGCCTTATCCTCGCGTAAAGATGCATGTTCGAGGAATGCGAGTCGAGCATGATCGAACCACCAGAACACGTTACGGCGCGAGAGTGGTGAAGTTCTCGAAGCTGGGTGTGGCACAACGATTACTTTTCTTTCGATGTCGAGCCATCTCGTAATTCCCAGCTTCACCATTTGCCAAAGCGAGAAGACAAAACAAATTTACCGATCCTAACAGCCGTCCAAACTGGAATGTGATCTCCGTGCCACTAGCGCAAGGTACATTGTAGACTGTATACCGCGCTAACCACTGTATGAAATCGCGAAGCATCGATGTTGTGTTAATTTGAGCAAGGGTTAACGCTCCACGCTGACTTGTAAAGGAGAAGATAATGCTCATTGATTTCGTAAGGGAGAAGGACCAGTAGTGTAGTGTGCGAGGATATCATTACGTGAGCATTGGAAAACAATGTCTCCTTGAGATGATGGCGATGTCCTTTTCGCGATGTTCCTCGTTGTCGTGCTCGTGAAAATAGGGCCGGTAACACAAAAGCGGCTCTACGCGACAATGATCATGAAAGACTCAAATTTGGTATGTAACCACCATTTAAAGTTGTTGGAAGACAACCTGAGTGTAATCGCCAACGTCGATGCTAAACCGCGACGCCATTGCGTCTAACAACGCACAAATATCTCGAAGAGCAACACTTCTAGTTGTAGTGAAACATGTTGGTGCCGAACATGAAAGTCTCAGGTGGGTACTTTAAAACGAGTCACCGAGCCTTAAAACCGTGAAGCGTTTTAAGAGCGCAACGATTCCTTCACCGGCGTCCTACATGCTGATACAAAAGCCGAATTAATGAAACGATGGAAGGAGACTTCAAATTGGCAAGTCAGATGAAAAGCCACGCTGGGCTGACTAAAGGTTTCCCTAAGACCTTCTGCTCACGAACGAAGGAAAAAATGAACTGTGTCTCTTTTACAAAAAACACATAAAAAACAATTCACCAAGTTTACGTGAAATGTAATAAATATAAAACGTTGAATAGTCACGAACAAAATAAAAGGTTACAATTAGCCTTTAGAATAATAGCTGCGGATGTAAAGTTCCTGAAAGCCATATAGTTTACTAAATAAACCTAGGCTACTTCGACAAGGCGAGTATGAGAATGCTGAAGTCTGTGAGTGAAGGTAGTTCGAATTTAATAACACGCTCAGCGTCACGTGACAGGTTGTCTTATGTGAGTAGGCATGTGGCTACTAAACCTTCGCACGCTACCTAATGACATCAAGGCTGCCAGATTGGAGATCCTCGCCAATGGGCAAAAAAAAGGGCTGTGGTGCTGGCTAACACTCCTACGGCCCTAGATCTAGTAAATATGGATACCCAAGTTAGTGGCCCGATAGATGAACGTGGCTGTAGCGCAATTGCTAGTCCAAGGCACGCGTAATGCTGGCGTTGAGGGTCCAGCTACCAACGGCGGAAGGTTACCGCTTCTTCCACTTATATTTCACTTTTTCTTGATCATTGTTCACATTTCAAAAGGTAATTTCCACAATGCCCCCCCCCCCAATTTATATATATTGTAGCGAAGAGAGACGCTAGTGGGTTCAGCGCACCTGGCTCTAAACGCTAGTGGGTCGAGCGCTCCTGCTCAGCAACGGCTCTCGTGCTTGGAAGCTGTCGACATTGCGCTGCTCCGATCTCTGCCAAATAAACACCTTTAGAATATAAATATATATATATATATATATTGGGAGAGAGAGGATATGCGCTAGGCAAGAGCAGTACCCATTCCTTGGAGGCACGGTCTATGAAAAGTATTTTTTTCCTAAACGGCGAATGCTTCTAATTACGTGGTTCTTGACCGGGTTTGCATCGGCTTAATGTTTAATTACACTACCATGCTATCGTATCAGCAGATGCCGAGTCCCGCGGCCCATTGCATTTGCAACGAGGCATGTGTTACGCACTACGGCTATCACGATGTAACAGCGCGCTCGTGAATCACATCGGACGCCTGCGTCAACTGCACATATGCAAAAATTTTGTTAAAGAATATACTGTGAACTCTGGTAGAGTGGAGAAATCGGGAAATTTGCAAGCTACAGTTGGAATCAGTTCGCATAGCGGTGATTGGCGATCGCTGTGAGACGCCTTCGTCCTGCAGATGACGTAAAAATAGACTGATGATGATGATGGTGATGAAGGTGACCTTTTTGTACCCACAACGGCGTTCACCTGTAATGTTTCTTTGCTCTATGTGAAATCCAGTGGTTGCACTGGATGTTGCTTAAGGTAAATGCTCATAATCACGTTGTGTAGACCTCATATCGGCAACCTACGATATTATTTGTGCGACGAAGCAAGCGATGCTATGATAGAGACGGCACCTCCTGTTTTTATAGTATATGCACGGCTACCTGCAATTTCCGTATAGCTTTAGGCGTGCTAGCCACTTTAGTTACGTTTCCGCGTACACTACAGAAGTGCTTGGAACGGTTGACTTTTGCAGGCTTACATTTCTTTGGCTTTCCAACCCATGTATCATCTCTGTACACGCAGGAAGTGGCCAGGAAGAATGCATCCGCCATCTTGGACGCTGCAGACTTCGTGCTAGGAGAACAAAATGGCGTCGAGGGTGCCCGCGCCGTCGAGCTGATGCATGACCACCCGCGTCTCCTCGAAAAGGTGATGGAAGGTGCTGATGTCACTAAGGCCGAAGCCAAAAAGAGGATCCGCAGCGCCCTGCTTCGCGTCCGCAGGAGTAGCATTGATGAATTTATGACAATGACTGGCGTCGTCAAGGAGGCGGTGCAGTGCCTCAGTGATCCCGGCGCCAGGAGGCTTCAGCTCGCCGACATTGACCACGACTGCTGGCTCTACATTCGAAGTTTCCTGAAGATAGCGGACGTCGTGTCACGTTGAGCCAGTCTAGGTCGGTGACAACAATCTAGAGGCTCTTTTTTTTTCGCCGTCTGCATGGGGTCGGGGCTTGAAGGAGTAGCTCGTTTAACACAGCGTGACGAAAGTGAATGTGGCTGTCTATAAATAAAAAATGAAAATACCACGAATGCTTCGTAGTTTGCTGAAAAGGAATTCGACAGTAACTTGCGACGAAGTTGTTAAATTTGTCGGGTTCCAGCAACGGGCATCATTAGCCTTATCACTTAATTGTAAAGCTCAGATTGATTTTTATATGTGCCAGATATTTGCTTTGATAGTATCAAGCGCACGACCTCAGAAGGCGCATATATCGTAAATGTTGAATGTCTTCTTGGATAGTATTTAAGTCACATGGGGGTTAAAAATATTACCTTTTTATTTATACCTGTACTTTCTTTTCACATATAATAATAAACTTCTAATAACGTCACTGACAGCCGGACTGGTTTTCAGTGAAGGTTGTCGGGCTTTCTTATTCATTGATAGCAGGCGAGAAAGTTTATTGTAAGGTGAACATGCTGTTCCCGTTATGCCGGCCTTGTTACCTCGTTTAGTGAGAATAAAATTGTATGAGGAGGAGTAAAATTAACGGGAAAAACTTAAGAATAAACGAGCTTGGTACTTGAGATTTCGGGTAGCATTTACCAATTTTTTTTCTGTATACGTATATAAAGAAAACTGACATGCCATTTCATGTAGCCATCTGTTGCATTAAACGAATGTCTTCGGCATGTACTATATAAAAACATACCAATAGCGCTAAACGAACCTAGAACATGTTTCATCCTAGCTGGTGCACAGACTACATTTGGTTTCATTTATCGGGAGGTCTGTGTATCGCGATCTCATAATGAGGAATATGGGCACACGGGATGCAAACATCTATATCTTGGTGCTTTGCTGTGCTACCAAATAAGGCCGCACAGTGAGTAACCGTGTAGGACATCAGTAAGCACTTGAAGAAATTATTTATTTTTCATAAATAGACCTGCTAATGGCCGTCTCCTTTTCTTGACTCCTTTATTTCTACGGCACACAAATTACCACAAGTCAGAGTAAAATGGCGGTGAAAAGGGCCAGCTGGTGGTCGGTCATACTTTCTTCTTGCTCTATGTATATAGTACAAAAAAAGAGAGACCCCAAATTATAATGCCCAAACTTCAACTACAGTCAATACTGTCCTGACACAGCGACAATAACGGAACATATAAGGTCCAATTGATTGAAAGATTAGACTTCTGCAATACATGTTTCATTCGTAACTAAAACAGAGTTTTTATAAGATAGAAAGCTATGAAATATCACAGTGTCTTATTTTGAATGAGATGGCATGCACGAATGCTTTTATTTTCTACACAACCTGCAGTGTGAGACTGAGACGGCTAAGGGTGTTCACACATTTTTATGCTTATCGCTCCCTCGTTGTGCTATTAATGCTAATCAATAAATTTTACCAATATCTGCTTCATTCTGCAGTCTTCGGTAGCAGAGGTTGGCAGCCTGAGGGGAGAAGAAACCAAGGTGTCTCCTCCTGCTGGCGTCGAAGTACGCCTGTAAATAGGCGCTGTTACGTTTCAACTAGTAGGGCTCGGTTGGCCACCTCTTGACTTTTCCCATTCGTTACATCTCCGACCCAGGAAGCTGTTAGGAAGCCACTGAACACCGTTTGCCATCGCCGATGTGGAAGTGTTTCAGCGTCAATTGAATGTGTTTTGAGGTGGGGGCGTTGAAGCAGTGGAGGAGGCGTCCTGTCGCTTTCGTTGTATTACTTCACGTGACATGAATGGCGATTGGAGTTTGCTTGGCACGTGCTGATTTCGCAACGATAGCGGCGTGCCCATCTTTCTTTGTTGACCCTGATTTCAGTCCTGAAACAAAGCCTAGATGTATATCTATCTCACCCGATACTATGTGCAGCTGTTGTTTGAATTTGCATTGTGCACTTCGGAGCGAGTGAGTTGAGGCACTTATTGGGCGCTAGTGTTCTGCAAAGTAATTTCCATGGTTTTATTGAGGTAATTAGTAACATGCAATAAAGCGGACGTGCGTTTTCCAGCGTGTCTGGGACCATGTGTTCGAGTGCCGAGACCATTCTTCTACTCTTGTTTCACTCTCTCCGTAAAGTGTCAACTGTCAGTGTTGTACTGTGCAATGTAATCGTCATGCCTGACGAAAGTAAGAAATAATCCATGCCTGTTTCTGCAGTGGAATTCTAGCTAGCATGTAAAGCTGGAATCAGTTCGCTACAAGCAATGAATGTGAGAGACTAGCGACGAGAATTCGAACGTATATGAATTGAACGTGACGGAGTTTCTTTTATTTCCCTCGACGGATTCTCATTCCCTTTTAAAGTGTTGTATTTAAGTTTCTTTTCATACCGGGGAACGTTAAGAAGACAGTACCACGCACTCGACATAAACTGTAAGGTATAGGTATATTATCGCACTTATTACCTAGGTATGTAATGCTACATCGGCACTCAGAAGGCGTTTTGTTCTTGAACCACATATATCACAGTACGTATAGTTCTGATCTCTAACCACGCGTTGCTACTACGGTGGTGGAACTCGATGCACACAATTAGCTTCCCAGACCCAAAATAGTAATAATGTTAGGATTAGCCATGTATATAGATTACCTAACTCTACTACGATGACGTATTGACACAATAGATGTTGAGAGCATGCAAATGGGGAGGCGGATGGGCAGTGAACGATTAGGCGCAGTGACAATTTCTAGTAATTTTGCCTCCATAAAGTGAGTTTAATTCACGCAGGAACCACTCACCTTGTTTTAGCAGCAGAATGTCATAGCCCCAGTGGCACGTCAATAAACAGGAGAACAAGTTTGTTGTTGACTTTTTCGTGTTTTTTGTGGCCTGTAAATAAAAATTGCAATAAATGAGCGTGCCATGGCAAAGAGACTGTCTGTGGCCTTTTATTGAATACAGTGCATGGCGTGTCAACTAGAAATGTAGAAATTTAACACCACCAGGGTTTGTTTAGGAGCAAAGTACCAATACCAAGATGGTGTATCGCAAGACGGCGCCGCTGTAGCTCAAATGGTAAGAGTACCGCTTGATCCACTTTCATGTCCATTAATGTATAATTTTTTAAATTCAATTAGTAAGTACAAGTCATTTACCCTATGTTCTTCTTGGTGTCTTTGTTGGTTTCCTATGACATGGTTAATGGAAATGGGGCCCCTCGGCTCCCTTTCCTCTCGTTCATTACATTACGAGGGTCTCGAATCCGGCAACATTGATGCCTTTATTGTGCGTTTATTGACCGGTTGCCGTGGCCCAAATTGATCACGGACTCGTAACGCCTGCGACAAAAAAGGTGTTCTACATCCGACGCCTGGGTTTGCGAGTGGTGGCGCTAGCTAACACTCCCAGCGTTAGTTCTAACAGAGAGTGAATGGTAAACCGGGGCCGCCGCAGTAGCTCAATTGGCAAGAGGATCGCACGCTTGATGCGAGCACGTCGGTCCGTATATCACCTGCGGGCAATTCTTCAACCACTTTGATTTCCATTAGTTACCAATTTCGTTAATTATTAAATGTGTTAAAAGTGTAATTTCCCCTACGTTGCTCTTGGTGTCCTTGTTTGATGGGGTCCAACGGTTCCCTTTCTTATGGTTTGATATATATTTGGAGAGAGAGAGACGTGAAGAGGAGGTAGAAGTGGCAGTTTCCGGCAAAGTTAGATAAAACTCAACGTGTAACCAGACTGGCTCTAGGGCCGAGCCAAGCTTGCTGGAAGATAATGCTCCCTTCGCTTAAGCTTAGGATCGCTCCGTTCCCAGAAAAAAGACGAGGTCAGTTACCTCCCCCCCCCCAACTTCCGTCCTTCTCATTAGCTCTAATGTAATCACTGTCCAAAGCTGTAGAACGGGTGAAGACACCACCGACAGCCGTCAAGGTCGCCTCCTTTGTGCGAACCTCAGCGCGATAGTGCGACTGAACATTCTGACTAGCCACCCGGGAACGTGTGTGTTGAGACAAGCAGACGCGACGAGCGGATGAAACGACACTCGAAGCCCCTTCGTAAGCGCTGAGAAACTTCCCTGTTTTATATTTGCACACAAGTCTTAAGCGCTGTTCAAATTTAGAAAAAATGAATCGTGTACCTAGGTGCGGTCAAGTCCGCGTGCATACGTATGATGCGAGAAACAAGAGGTTAGAGCAGCCGAGAATGGACACTATGTCGTGCAACCTATGCCGATAAAGAAAAACGCAAAAGGCGGACAAATTAACGGATCTCTTACGCATGAAGAGCCCTCTGGGCGGTACTTGTAGGCGACAAGGAAACCTAGCTACCTGCGGCATTTTCTTACATTTTCTTACGGTTGCGGTAGTCGGAAGTAAAAATGCGCCCCCTATTTTATTTTCTGTGTGATTTTCTTGTTTGTTTTTTTAAACGATGGTGTATATGCGTATAATCTCCTCCAGTGCACAACATCTGCAGGCTTGGAGTGGCACCTGACACCGGCGAAAGATGCCGAGAGCGAGTGGGGCTACCCTAGTCAAGGTACAACCAAATTAGGAAGGCCCTCTATGCTTGAACAAACAAACTCCCTCACCAGAACAGCAATTGGTCTCCCTGGTGCAGTATTCGGCCACAACCTTCGCAATGAAATGATCTCCTCAATGAAACGTCCCTCAGTCCCCAGTGGCTGCGGAGCACGTGACCAAGGTGGCGGTCAGACTTGCAAAGCAGGAGAGGGTGCTAAGAATATCTGGGTCCGGAAAGGCCGCGAATGGAAAGTGACCCTTGCAACGTTTAACACTCGAACACTCTCGAGTGGGGCAAGCTTAGCAGGACTCTTCGAAGAACTGTCAGACATTGTTTGGGATATTATCGACCTTACTGAGATTCGAACTGCTTAGGCTTACACATCGCTGAATAACGGCCATGTCCTCTCCTATAGAAGTCTCCCGAATAAGAAGCAATACGGGATGAGATTCCTAATCCATATAGACATAGCGGGCAACATTGACGAATTCTACAGCATCAACGAGAGGGTAGCAGTAGTCGTAATCAAACACGATAGACTTTTTCATTGGACGAGGAGCAAAGTGCCGTCTGCTTGTTGCGCTGCGTGGCAGACGATCGAGCAGTGTTTTCTGCCATTTGCTGTTGGGAAGCCCTTCCACCATTGTATGCGCCACAGCGCAAAGAATGGCGGATTACGTGCCACAGCGTGCCAAATTACATGGCAAATTACGTGCCACAGCGCAACCTGCGCTCTAATGTGATCTAATTCAGCAGAAAAAAAAAGAAAGAAAATGCACGGACAGCGGATAAAGGGAGCCAACACGTGCACAACTTACGCTATATAGGGTGATGACCCTGAGAAAAAAAGACTCAAGTCATTTTTTCCACTCATGTCCTTTTGTTAATCACGCTGACCTGCTCTTCAGAAACCCAAAACGCGCGCTGCCTAAAGCTTCTATTCAGTTATCCGTAGGCTCGCTAAATAAGCTATCGCTCCCCTAACCCACTCCCATGTCTTTCTTTTTTAATCTCCTGCGACCTTCCCACTCACCCGCCCTTGTCCTCTTGCTTCGACTTTCCCACTGGTGCTGCTGCTTTTGCTGGTGCTGTCTCTGGCACACCGGATAGGACGGGGGGGGGGGGGTGGCTCAGGGGGTTTGTACGCGTGACAGAAGGACGGCAGAGAGGAAAGCGACTGGAGAAATCGACTCGTTAGGACCTTTCCCTCCCGTCGCACGTGCACAATACCCTCTGAATCTCCCGCGGCGCTGCTAAATTAGCCTGCTGACAGCTGTAATTATGCGTTACCACAAGCTAAAGCATTGCGGAAACTGCCGAGCTTACTTTTCTGTTAACGTGCAAGACCAGAGGGAACGAGGAGAAAGGGCGTTATCCGACGGGCCCAATTTTAATTAATCACATCATGAGAAGCCAACAAACAAAGACACCAAAGAAAACACAAGAGAAATTACTTGCACTAAAGAATTGAATTAAATAAATGATAAATTAATGGCAATGAAAGTGGATGAAAAGCAAATTTTTGCAGGTGGGGAAGGATCCCATGTCTTCACACTACGGGGGCGATGCTCGAAGACGTGGGTTCGTTCCCCATCTGCGGCAAGTTGCTAGTTCATCCACTTTCACGGGCAATATTTTATCATTTCTCTAATTCAGTTAGTAAGTAAAAGCATCGTCCCGTATGTTTTCCTTGCTGTCTTTTTTGGCTACTCATGATAAGACCAGAGGGAAGACAGAAAGAATGGCAGACAGGAGGGGGGAGGGAGGGCAGAGAATGGCTAGAACCAACACAGTCGTGAAAAAGTGAATAACAGCCTTGCAACTCTTCACTCGCTGTTCCAAAACCAGAGGGGGGAGGGAGACAGATAGGGAGAGGGTGATGGGAGAAGGCAAGGAAACGCTACTACTATAGACACGAATGTGTTTGCAGGCAAACGGTATATATTTAAGTTCAAGCTACGGCAGGGTAGGTTTCTGCTATCTCTGAAAAATAAACACGGTATAAATGCCAGGTTTTTCAGGCGGACAACTTACGGAGGCCGTACAAAAGCAGAGCCGCATTAAAGCGCACCGCAGGGTCTAGGCGACACAACTTAAGCGGTCACAGGTCTAATCAGCACTTCTGTGCCGACCGCGGTAGCTATATGCGGCTATGCCATTGCTAGAGGTAACGGGTTTATCCTGACCGCGCCAGCCGCGCTTTCGACGGGGCGAATTAAAAAAAAAAGAACTCACGTGCACTTAAAATAAGGAACACGTTCGATAACGTCACGGTGTTAAAATTTATCCTGTGTCCGCCACTACGGCGTACCTAATAACCCGATAGCGGTTTTGGCACGTGCAGCTACATACTACAAATAAAGTTCTATACTCCTGACACGATTTGATGTGCCATTCGAGGAAATGACAAGGCTCAACCCTCTCAGAGGTTATTAAGTACGGCGCGCCACAACGCCTCAAGCAAACACCTTTTCCGGTGTGTTCGATTTACTACGCAAAGAAACAACAGTGTTGCACCTAAGGTAAGGCTTTATATCAACTCACGACTCCCGTAGTGAACCAAACGTTGAATAAATTAAACATCTCCGTCAACATCGCAACAAACTATGGCCAATCAAACCAAACAGCAAATCAACCTTCGCTTACATCTATTCCCACAGTGCGCGGGATTCGCATATCTTTTCTTTCTTTTTATGTTTCTTGATCTACACCTGAGTGCGACCCCACGTGACGTCACTTTAATAACCCGATCTAACCTGCCGAGGATGACAAGGCCGCCTTTCTCGAAGGTAGGCCCTCCTATCGAAACGTCATCCAGCCTTTCTGGGGCGCTTCATCCCTGTTTGTAAATTTTATACCAAAGCGTGCTACTCGATCATTCGCCCCCTCGATTTTGAAGCAGTGAGCACCATTCTTGAACCGTTCTGCAAACGGGTGAAAGTATTGGAAATTTATTATAACTTAAGTCATGTAATATTCTTTTCTTTTTTCATGTTTATTTTCGCTCCTAACGCCGTCTTTTTCAGTCTGAGTTTGTTACAGCTGTAACCATGAAGTGCGCTGTGGGAGCTACGCATCGCCAGCGCTAGGCAAGTGGGGCTCGGGCTCGGCGTTCTTCATGGTGTCTGACTGGCTAAGCCTACGCTGATGCGTCTTCCAGTTGGCGTCAGTCGTGTCTTCCACAGCCGTGTCAAATTTCTTTCTCATAATTGGTGGAGGTTTGCTGGGTATCGTGCAAATGTGGAATTTCGCAGTAGAGCTCTGCATGCTATTGTTTTGTTGCTTTACCGTTGTTATATTGTACATTGCTTTAGGTTGGGATTTCTCCTCCCGTCACCAAGCTGTCATTGATTTCTCTCGTGCAGAACTCGCCATCTCTTCGCTTGACAATGCCATATCTGACGACGTCCAGAAACCTCCGCACACATCGTTTTTGGCACCTGTGCCCTGTTCCGTTGCATCCGACTCTACCGTACTCTTCACACCTTCCACTGCTTTCATTCATCGAAACCTCTCACCACACCGAATCGCCATGCTTGTCCTTCAAGCTGGTGCGACTCACCTTCCTGTAATATACAATCACTTCCCATTCCCGAATATGTTGCTTCGCGGTGAATCTCTAGGCACTGTGACGCCTTACGACACCCGTACCACGTTGAAACTTCCTGTTGGATCCACAGAAGTCAACAGCCTCTACTGTAGTGCTATAACAGCCACATCATCGACAACGCCTTAAATTTTCTCCTTCTTATCCACAAATTTCGCCCTGCTTTTGACAGCCACAGCACTTCTCTGGGCCGAACAAAGACTGCATGTCACCGGATCGACACCGGTGCTCACTCAACACTAAGGCAGCGACTATAAAGAGGCCACAAATGGAACACGTGGTAGACTTATTTGGGTGATGTTCGCGCTAGATCTTTCTACTCACTTTCGTCACTTGTAGCCGGTATTACGTTGTCTCAGTGACGTTGGTCCCCATATAAACTCTAAAGAGAAAGGTCACTTCGGTGCACACAAGCTCACTATTCACGGACATGTCGTGCCGCAGGACGGGGTTCATCCCTGATGCCGCCAAGCTGCGTGCTGTTAAAGAATTTCCAAAACCCACGTCTAAACAAGACTTTCCCCGTTTCATTACCCTCCGGTGATACTTGCGCCACCACATTCGATATTTCGCATCGATTGTGGCACCATTGAGAGAGCTTCTTTGGGGAGTCCTCAATCTTTCCGCGTGGTCCCTGCCTTGCTATGGTGCCTTTGCGACGCTATGTCGCCTGCTCACAACACCACCAATAATGCACCATTTCAATCCAGCTGTCCCATGGAAATCCATACGGATGCTAGCGGTGTCGGTCATGGCGCTGCGCAAGCCCAGCGGAAGCTGAAGTCCATTATTCAGTCACGCAAAAAGAATGTCTAGCGATTACCCGGGCGATAACAAAATCTCGTCCATAGCTGTACGGCCGGTCCTTCGTTGTCGTTACCGATCACCACGATCTTTGCTGGTTGTCGTCCCTCAAAGATCCGTGCGGTCGCCTATAGCGGGGGTGAACTCTGACGCTCCAAGAGTACGACATCCGCTTCGTCTACCGCTCAGACAAGAAGGACGCCGTTGCCGATGATCTTTCGCACTCGCCTATCAACGCCAATATCATCAGTGTCTACGTCCTAGACGAACCACGTGATCCATTAGCGTTCGTCAAGATGACTTTGTAGCAGCACAAGGACTCCTGTGTTTCGTGTTAGATAGATTACCCCTCTGTTACGCCTGCACGCCCGCCATTCCGAGCGCTACGCCGAGAACCGTCGCATTTCGCCGTGCGCGACGAAATGGTTTAATACCACGGCATCTCCGCACTGATGTATGCGCCGCTATTCCACGCCGGTCGTTTGTGCGCACACGCTGGTATCTTCAAGATGTACGCCAGACTACGTCATAGGTTTTATTGGCGCGGTATGTATACACAATTGTGCAAAAGTACATTCTTTCTTGCACAGAATGTCAACGCCGCAAGCCTTATCCTTCTCGCTTCTCTGGACCAATGCAATCTTTGCAGTGCCTTTCGCGACCCTCTGACCGGGTTGGGATAGAGATATACGGCCCTCTTACATACACCGCTGCTGGCATTCGCTGAGTCATCGTGCCTATAGACCACCTCACGAGGTATGCAGCAACGGCCGCTTTGCCAGCCGCGACGGCTCGTGATGTAGCCTCCATCGTGCTTCAACGGTTCGTTCTGCGTCTCCCACGCTCCACGCTAGCTCCTCAGCGACCGAGGCCGCGTCTGTCTCGCTGATCTCATTCCAGAACTTTCCATTGAATGCCGCATTATTCATCGCTGTGCCACCGCATATCGCCCGCAAACAAACGGCTTAACAAAGCGCTTTAACCGAACTCTTTCCGACATACTTTTGATGTATGTCGCCTCCAACCACACCGACTGGGACCTCGTTCGTCTCCGCTGTCACGTACGCCTGTAATACAGCACCCCAGGCAACGAGGGGCTTTTCTCCCTTCTTTCTACTGCATGGCCGAGAACTGTCCTTCCCCATTCACACTATTCGTCCTTACCGTCGCGAACTGTCAGAGGGTGCAACGGGTTCCGAAGCCTCGCGATATACATAATAATGTCGACAATTAGCATGCTCACTTACAACGCAAGGACAAGCGCTGCAGAAATTGACGGTTTGCAAGAATGCCGTTGTGCATGCTCGAACACGGCTGTCACGTGCGCCCTGTATAGCAGCCATTTCATAGCTGCCATCCACAATCCGCCTTTTTTCATGACGCGACAGCACATGAGCTCTGTCCTAGCGGATTAATCGCGAAAGATTTTGGAAGGGTTGCGCGCGTGGCCTGGCGCCGGTAAGTCCCCCGAAAAAAGAAAAACGCGCTCGGACGCGCGCTCCTAAAGAACTCGTGCCGTGTACCGTGTTGGAATTCTACTGGTAGCTCGACGTCGGTACGGCACCCAAAACATGCGTAGCGTAAGACTGCAACTCCACTTTAAGATAGGAATCCGCCAGGGCTTCGTCTGGGTCGTCCAGACTGCACCGTGAGCAGGGCAGTTGCCGCCTTTCATTGATGGCTACCAAATTTAACAAAAAAGGTGTGCGTTACACTTGGACGACACCTAATTAGATCAAGCCGCTTACGAAGTCTTCTTGCAACGTCGGTCCTCACTTCCTGGTGGTGGCAGCGCTACCTGACTTCACGTACTCGTAAAGCGCGCTAACACAGGGTCGATACGCGACCGACAAGACGCTCATTCCAACGATTGACCGACTATTGTGGGTCACCGAAACGATCCGATCGTACCAGGCCTACAACGACGCAACCGACGAGTGCTAATTGTCGTACTGCGACGGGTTTTCTTGTCGACGGCACCGGCAAAATCAGCGTGCCGACCATCGTTCGACCGAACCCCACGCGATCGCCCATCGAACCGACAACACGATAGCGACAGCGTCTTCGCTTGTATGTATAATTATTCGTGCTGAAAATGAGCTAAACACGCCTACGAAGTTTAAATGCACAAGCTTCAACCATATCAAGCCCTGCCCACGAAGTTTAAGCCAATGTCAATCCTGTTCAGCGAAGGCAAATCCTGGCGCCGTCGAGTTCATCCTCTAACGGTGGACCTGAACTGAACTGTAGGCAGTTAGGTCGAACGATACTGCTTATGTAGTGAAGTCCTGGCCTTAGCGATTTGAAATCAACTATACTTCACTTCGCATGACGCGCACACAATGACCAGGAAGTGGCGATACAGCGCTGAGCCAACAACTGTGATATATGTATCTGGATGACAGCTGCCATTGCTTAAATGGTTCGGCCGCTCATAATAACATGTCTCAAGCTGTAACAAAACGGCACATAGGCAGAGATATGTATGTTTTCCTACGTCTTGACATTAGTTCATATCATCGATGCACCTTTTCCACAATATTTGGCGATAACAACGATCTGCAGATGTAGATGTCGATGTAAACAAGTGCACCCCTTTGATAAATCCGACGCAGAAGGTTGCGATCGAAGCCTTCTTAAATAAGTGATATGTCTGAATACTGCGTAAAAAGAATACAATAAGCGATGTCCCAGTGCTGAGTTCAGCGACAAATTCCAAGGCAGTCGCATCACCCAACGGAACTCGGCGTGCCATTACCGGCCGCACTGTTTGCAGAACAGCGCACTCAGGCTAAGCCACCCTACTCAGGCCTGCTCACCCAGCCATATTGTTTCTCACTATATTACCTAGAGGAAAATCTGGCGCTGCTGCTCTAGAGTACACTCTAACTGCGCTGTGGTATGCATGGTAATGCCGGTATATTGTGGATTCGCATTGGCATCGTTCTTGGAGAGCCAGGGAAGCACAGTCTCGTCTGTCACGATGATTATTTTTTTTACTAAAAGAGCATGCAAAAATCTCTTATATCTTCATTGTTACACAAAAACATGTTTTGTTTAACTATGAATTCTTGTTATTGCATGTACAATTATATGCAATGTAAAAAGCATCAGCGGGCCTCTAAAGTTGGGAGAGAGACGACAAGATTCGCCCTCACGTTTGAAGCATTCGTCATCTGTTCTTTCTTTTCTTCGCTTGATTATGAATTGTAGGTGAGTAAACGTCACTGGAAGATGTAATATACGTTAATGGAAACATTTTATGAAGATCTCACATTAAGAATGCATTATTTGTGTAGCGAAATCTACGTTTTAGCCGAAGCCTCTTACAACACCAGCCAAAACAAGACTCGCCGCCACGTACACCGTCAATCCCATGACGGCACAGGGCACCTTAGCAAACTCCCATAGACGGTGGCGCCAGATTTGCCTCTAGGTGCTATAGTGAGAAACTCTATGCACCCAGCAGTCGGTGAGCGCTACGTGGTTTCCAGGAAATACATGCGGTTCCGAAGAAGCCATGAACAATGATTCGCGATCCCGGAAACGCACAACCGACGCGCACTCAAAGTGGACGCAGGTACACAAATCAACCGGCGAAAGCCCCGGGATCCTTCCAAAAAGTTTTCAGTGGCGTGCGGCATGCGACAGCGCAGGAAAAAGAAAAGGCGGATTGCGACACGGGTCGGCTTGGGGTGACTCTCTCTCTCACAATGGGCCGGTTCCGCCTAATATTCCTTTGGGCTTGCCATCGTGGACAGGAAGGGCCAGGTGCGGTGCTGACGCCAACAACGTCTTTTTGCTCTTTCGTGGAAGTAGAAGCCCAAAGTGCAAAAAAACCGGCCCGCACGGCAAGGGTCAGCAGATCTCTGGAATTCTGAATGCTGCCACTTGATTCTTTGTGGAGGTCGGTGACCTTGAACTATTCAGTTCGGAAGGGTTCGGCAGTTTCGTGGAACTTTGCCTGCACCAAAGGCAACCACTTCAGAAGAACGGGGAGGGAAGAGTGGAGTTTCATTTCCTCCTTCTTTCAAATCACTACATATATTTGTAAGGGATCACGAGAATTTCTTGTTGAAAGCGTCCACTAGTGGTGCCTCTCTATTCGGCAAGCAATTTAGTCTCGCTCATCCACAATCGCGTTCGACTCAGTTGGAGCGGGCTCGCCAGAGAGCACGAGACCAAAGGAAGAGTTGCTCTCTGCCATTTCGCTTTTGCCTGCCTGGAGTGAAGTGCGTGGATATTATTTGAGTGGTCGCATCGCCTATCAGGACCGACGCCACGTGCAGCCGTGCGGGACCACCACTCGAAGCATCCGGCACTCGTATAAGGTGAGTCAATATCTCGTGTCTTGTCGATGCATTATATTACTGCAACAAATTTTAAGTCGAAATTATATTTTACAACGTTTTTATGAGCGCTCGCGCAACAAGCGTCGATGAATGTTTGGAAAATGACGAAGCCAGTCATAAATGTAAGCGGTTTGAATTGGTAATGAGAACTCGTGTACATGGCCTTTGCTTCGTCTTTGGTTGTTGAGAGAGACATTTCGTCGCCGAACCCAAATGGCCGAGAGTTGGACGAACGTCATCGCTCCGTAACGCAGTGAGGTAAGCTAGCGCTGCATGTCAGATCTTGCGCGCGCATGCACGACATTTAAATGACGAACACTGAAAACACGGGTCCGTAATTGCGAAGCGGTCGCTTTTTGTCATCAGTGATTGATGTCAGTGAGGCGCATGTAAAATAACATTAACACTATCTTGACAAGGTCACTACTGCCAGGGGCAGGTGCAGTTGTCACCTAAGCGTTTGAAAAAGGTATTTTCATTGCGGCGATTTTGTCCTAATAGATGATGAGACAGGGACAATGCTTCGATAACGCTGAAATATTTCAGCATACCTCCAAGTGATAAACTTGGATTATAGTTGTGTTTATTTACGTTGCTGTAGAACTGCTATAGGAAGGGGGCATATTCTCTCCCTATATTTGCTGTCATACATATAAAAACAATTCAGTTTCATTGGGCACCAGATACAGTGGGCGCGTTCAGAAATACTTTATTATACATGTCAGCGTCCCTCTACACATTATGATATCAAAAATAATCACACGGAGGTATGTCATTTCTTGAAAAAACGGATATTTGTGGGGACGACACGATAAGCAAAAATGTATACATATATGCAAATTTCAACACTTTCCTTGTGCCTGCTATTAGTTTACGATACTGCTGAACGCTAGGCGCCGCTATGAAGGCATGCGCTCGCTGCTGATAGTACAGATTGAAGGCATATCGTCTGTAGCTATGCGGGAATTAGTTTATCACTATATATGCCGATAATTTACGTATCACATGAGGTGCTTGAGAAAGTTCTTTACGAATGCAGGTTACTATATCAGGACCTGCAAAAGCAGCTGTTCTGCGCTACCATAATTTGCGCCCAACAGTGGCGCAACAAGTCCTCGCTGTAAATGATGGGTGCGATGCACAGTGTCTGCGCCTGCATGCCGATGTTATAGACCGCTTTGTAGTCTCTCTATCAGCTTTGTCACGCCATTATGATTGCAATATTTCATCTTGCAGTGGCGCTCTTACGAACTGCTCCTGGAACTCAGCTAAGGCAATTGCAGGAGCCATCACTCGCGACATTGCAACGACGATGGGGCGGCCGCCTTCGTGCATGAACTTTCACGGGGAAAGATGGCGGCCGCGAAAGACTTTTGCAACACAGTCGGCCAGATTTGCTATGAAGTTATGCGAGAAAGCCACACGCCCCGAGAATAGGAGCGCGCGGCATTGCCAGCAGTGTTTTACAGCGAAGCACACCGCGTCGTGGGAGGTGGGGGTGGGTCACTGGGTGTGCATACATGACAGGAGCTAGTCGGCGTAGAAACGCGAAGCTAAAAACTAGTTTCACCCCACCTCTTGATAGCTGTAATTATGCGTGACTCCCCTCAGAAGCTGCAGCGCTTCCTTTTCTACTAAGGTGCGAGTCCAGAGGGGACGTAGATAAAACTGCAGATTGGAGGAAGGACAAAAGGCAGTTCACATACAAGGGAAGTGGGACGTCCGGATGGAAGGCAAGCAAGCCTATTTCTATACGAGCTGGATAAGCTTTGGTTCAAGGTACGGCACAGCATGCTGCTGCTATTTCTGAAAAATAAACACCTTACAAATATCTCAAGCGGACAAACTACGCAGGGCACGCAGCAGCAGAGGCGCATTAATTAAAGCGCAATGCAACATCCAGGCAACACTAGCGAAGCAGTCGGCAGTTAAATGAACATTTCTGTGCCCGCCGGGGTAGCTCTGCTGCTATTGCATTCCTAGAGGTCGTGGATTTGATCTCAGCCGCGGCAGCCGCATTTCGACGGGTACGAAATAGAAAACGCACGTGCACATAGATTTCGTGACAAGTTAAAGGGACCCTGAAACGATTTTGACAATTTTGTACAAACGTATTCAGTCGTTAGAGTAGGTCCTTCACATCATTATTTCAGGCATATCAGTGCTCCGCGTAAAGCGTGTGATTTATTATAAGATTTTAAAAATGCACATCACTGCCGATTGCAGCACACTGATGCGGAGGAATTTTAAGCCTCCCCTACCTATATTATGCAAATCTCCCCAATGACGTCAGGGGATCGAGCTATCCCATTGGCTGACCAGGGCGTGTGATTGATAATTTTTCCAACTTTATGGGAACCAAATGATGTTCGTATTAGTTGGAATGTTAGTTGTTTGTTCTTATAAAAAGAAAGAAACATAGAGGGAATGCACAAGAAAAATTTTTAAGTACACTTAAGCACTTCCTGCACCCAGCAAGTGTCGTCTGCTTCTCTTATAACCTGGTCCATCTTTCACGAGAACTGCGCCGTCAGTGTCGGTCTGTGTTTTCGCGAGCGCTATGATTCGACTTTGTTGCTTTGTGGACCGCAAACGTAGCGGCTGGCAATATGTCAAGCTGCGACATCGTGTCCCTCTGTAAGCCAGTAGACGAGTGGACTGACTGCAGTGCATTGTACTGCCGCTATCGGATCCGCGCCTGGATTTGCGCGATTGCGGCCGTCACTTTACACCGGAAGATTACTAACGCAATCGCGTTTCGCGAGTCCGGTATTAGGGTGAACGCAACCGCGAAGGGGACAGGGCCTGGCCGTGTCCCCTTGCATGTCGTTTCAATGGATGAATAGACGCGCAAACGTGAATGGTCTGCGCGGAGCAGCCACCTGGTTACATAGAGCTCAACCAGACACAGTAACAGTAACAAAATGTATTCTTTGCTGCTGGTGTAAATTTTTCGCACGAGTGTAATTCTTTATACGTTTTTTTGGTAAATGTTTAAAATGTTTTACACTTGGTTAGAGCAATATCAGCGCTTTTGCTGGTTAAGCTCTGTGCCAACGGGTGACTGGACCGTGGAGACCAATCATGCAGCTGACGTACGTCTACGGTTCATCAGTTCCTTCATCATCTTGAGTTTATGCTTCCGCCCTTCTGTCGAAACGTTCCGCTAGTGTGTGCTTAACGGAATACCAGACACGTTCGGCGCTGTGACAGAATGCTCGCAACGAACGCTGCTTCGATAGCTCTCGCTTGGTGTGGACGGCCAAGCGGCCAGCGGAGAGGTTTCGCGCGGGCGGGGGGTGTTCCACAACAACCGGGAGTGGACGATGTAACGTCGCATCGTGATGCAGAACCAGTGAAGGCGGAGCTTAGCAACGATGGCTCGGCGAGCGAGCTGAGGAGGAACAGCATGGCTAGGGAGCAGGGTACCTTCTAATCGCTTGTAGCTCCATTAATACGTAACGCTTCACTTAAATTGTGGTGCGAATGTTCTACCTAAGCTGTACCCTACGCGTCTACAAAATTTGTGTGAACCGCTTCAGGGGCCCTTTAAAGGACATTACCCTGTCAAAATTAACCCGGAGTCTGCTTGTACGGCGTGCCTCATACTTCTGGTTTTGGCACGAAAAGCCCCATTAACCAATTCAAGTTCTGCCACAATGGGATGTGCCATGCGAGGCAATGCCTATGCTTAACCCACTCGGAGGAGATGAAATGTGGCGCACAACAACGCCTCAAGCAAACCCCTCTCCCAGTGTGTTCTGTGCACTACACAGACAAACAGCAGTGGTGCAAGCAAGGTAACGTTTAATACCAACTCATCAGTCTCGTGTTAAACTAAACGCTGCCGAAATTAGGCTTTCGCCATCAACATCGGCGCTAATCATCGTCAATCAAAGCATCCAGGACAGAATGCTTCGCTTACATCTATTCCCACACAGCGTGGGATATGCATAAAATTTTCGTTGTCTTCCGTTCTTTTCTTTATATTTACCTATGTTGCGAGTAAAAGTCAATCTGTCATCCGAAGTTGTGGAGCCTAGACTTTACGCTTAGGTGCCTTAGTATTGTGATAGTGCCTATGATAGCCGTCTACCTATGGTAATAACCAAGAACCTGCGTCAGCGCACAAGTTGCAGACGCTGAGAGTCTAGCACGAACTGGAATCTCTTGCCTGCTACCTTGAATGATTCACTGTTAGGAGGCGACTTGTGCATATGGGCATCTGAGTCAAGTACTCATTGAGGCCGTTCATTAAAATCCACAAGCTTGTCTAACGCTAATATTTATATCTTTCGAAGCAGAGGCATAATTATTTCACAAGAGAAAACTGCTACATTTACTTTTACAAGGAAATGCCTCTATAAGTTGGTGATAGTGCGTTGTAGTCGCAGCTCCCGAAGCGCACACAATATACCTCTTGCATAAACTTTGGCAGCCAGCGGTTTTCGCGTTCCCTCAAATGAACGGTGAAATCGCGACGAACACCGGTGGCGCGTATTTACGCTGGTGCTTTCACAATAAGGGTTCAACGCCCCGGGGTGCATATTGAGCGAAGTTAAAGCGAACGGACGCCTTTGATTTCGTTTTGCGTCGCCGAGAGGGCGATGTTACCAGCTGCCAGTGTGACGTCGACGTCCCCGCACTTGAGATGCAGATCGCCGGCGTTAACATCACCGTCAACAATTCCGCACATGGCTTCGCAATCCGGTGGTCAGGGCAACATTCCCGTCCCTTTGGACGGACGGGTGGCCATTTCGTTCCTGGAAGTGGCCACTCCAGCGCACCTGTAAGACTGTCGCTTCCAGTAGCACACTCGTTGGAAGTCGGTTGCGGGTCGGTACTGCATGTTTCCGACAAGGCAATGATGTCTGCTTTCGGCATTGCGCAATTCGCTTAAATGTATGGGGCATGTAGACTGAACATTGAGGGACACGATTGAGACTTATTCGGTTCTTGCCGACCGTTGCAGCTTATCGACTGTGTTTTCATGTGGTTAATTACCGCTTATTCAGAAAAACCATCCCGTCACGCAGCGTTCGATCCATGGTACCACTGCGATGCTTAAGTGTAAAGTCATTCTTTCAATTTATAAGGTAGAAGCCTTCGAAGGCGGTCGCACGCAATAGTGCGACGTACACGATCCGCAGAGGGTGCCTCTTATCCCATTCGTGCGCAGCCGATGATTTGTCGATGGTCATTGCATTGGCTTGTACAAGGGGAAGGCTGTCCCTCTCGCAAGTAACGTTGTCGCGCATGTACGAAGTTACGGTCACATTGCGCCTGCCTATGGGAACCCACTGGGGTCGTATTGCAGGCTGGCGCACTCTAGCGTGTTTTGCCTTGGCCTTTGCGACGGCACCCGCAGATGCACCCGGAAAGTCCCGAGTCACAGACGCTGTGCATAGTCGTTCTTGTTATTTCCTATGTAGCTTAGTACAGCCGACTTTGCAACGGACTAAGTCGCCTTTGTTGACTGTTACGATGGAACGTTTTCCAAAGTTCAACCTGAATTCTCTGGGCACAGAACACAGGGCATGCCATTCATTCACTCACTCTACAGAACAGACCTGAAGGAAGCATTGTTCATTTGCAAAGCTTTTTGGCGGCGCAATATCGTGCCATCGTGTCAGGTTACGTGAACTGGCATGAGCGCCAGAAGTGTAAGGTTATTCACCCCTTTCTTGACTGCGTCGGTTTGACTGTGTCGGACTGATTCGGTTGTACCCTTTCCCTTCCTCCTCCCTGGTCAGTCGTTGCTGTCACATGTGAACACGGAGGCAAGCGCGGCAGTCCCTGCAATGCTTCTGCAGGGGGAGGGAGGGGAGTCACGCCTAATTACGGCGTCCAGAGCGCATTGTGTACCCGCTATGTCGAAACGTGGCTGACGTCACCTACCTTGCTTCCCGCACCCCTGCCGTGAGGTCAACCCCCCCACACTACACCCTCCCCGCCGCCTTCAACGCGGCGTGCAAGGTAGCCACAGAATCAGCAGCAGTGAAAATGTTGAAGACTCAAGTTAACCGTGTTATCGGTCCCTTCAAGCAGTGGACTAAGGCTGTCGGTATTGAACTGGACTCAAATTCTGCAGCGCCATGCTTAGATAAAAAAGAACAGTCGTTTATTTCCTATTTTTTAACACCCGTAATACTGCAAGGGTTATTCTTGTGTCCATGACAATGTTTATGCAATTTAACCGCGACAGCATTTCCGAATACACATCTTTCGGCCAGCAACATCAAGCAGTGATCAAGAGATTTCAGCGGAGCTAGTCAATGAGCAAAAACAAAAAAACTACTTCTACGAATGAAGTACCGCGTGCGTTGAGTTTTTTTCGACGTGGAATATTTCGGCACAATTTTAACGTATAGAAGAAAAAATGAATATAGAATTTTTCAGTCCGTGTGTGAATGTGAAATACACCAGTTCTGGAGGAGGGCCCGATAATGGACACTTGCCTAATGACCTTTGAAATGTTTAGCCAACGTAACACACTTTCAAGAAAATGAAATCAATTGAAATTACGGGGTTTTACGTGCCAAAACCACGATCTGATTATGAGGCACGGCGTAATGGGGGACTTGGGAATAATTTCGTCCACCTGGGGTTCTTAAAGACGTGCCTAAATCTAAGTAGCGCGGTCTTTTCGCATATCGCAAGAAAATCAATGATGCTGATAAATATGACACGTTATTCCACTAGGTTTGTGTGCTTTAAAAACCCCAACAAAACGACACTGCATCTGGCGATGTTATGTCGAGATTTATTGATTTATTACGCTGAACTAGTGCTTATGGCGCAGCATTTATTAGCATATACAGAGTAAGAGAACAATCGGGAAGGCAACACATTTAAATGTTAGGAGAATCACAACTGCCAGTAAAAATTATAAGCAATAATTGCATCGAACATGTCTGCGTCATTTAGAAGCACGCATAGGACGACATTATAAGTACAGTGATTCGCCGTGCATGCTTTATTGTACAAGTACGGAAAAAAAGCTCACACGCATTTTAATTAGTCGGTCAGTGAATATTCATCATCTTAAGTGCTCGTTTCGCGGAGCCAAGATCATTCATATATGAGAAGAGAAACCAAGAACACACGCGAATAGCCGTGGCAATAGCCTTCGCAAAGTAGTCTTCGCTTTAATATTCACCTAAGTACGTTTTCTTTAAATTTTGTTTGCAGTGTCCCAATATACCGGACACGAAATGCGCTGGTACGAAATTTCAGGGAAACGCATCCTCTACTTTTATCCTGTGACTTGATATAGCGATTTCCACCAAGAATAAAAATTCTTACTACCAAATTAATTGCGCTGAAGTCTTTTTGAGCATTTCATAGTTAAACCAAAATAACATAAAATGTAAGTAACACGTATAAACACTCATCAGAGTTTAGTTAGCTCCCGTCAAACAGGTGTCAACATAATTTCGAGGCCGATACATGAGCTCGTGCTTGCTTAGACATGTTGGCAATCTTGGACCGTATGACGCAAAACTATTGCTATCTGCTTTTATGCCACTCTCCTGACGTCAAAGTTACGTAACCAACAGCACAAGCTTCGGGCGGTGACCTGCAGCATTGTCTGAAGAGCTCAATCAAACGTTCAAAACGAATAACATTGCCTACATTGAGCGGTTTTTCTTATCTAATTGGCAGTCAAAAAGTGAGGAGTACGCTAAAGTAGAGAGGCTTTCGATGGGGCTGAGCCACTGCAGTGAATATAGATAACCATATAGATATATAGATACCATATAGGTATATATATATATATATATATATAGATGACCGTATAGATATAGATATATAGATATATATAGATAAATCAAGAAATATAGATTTCTTGATTCCTGCGCCTAGACACTCCCAGAGGATGGACTCGGCGGATACGCTAGGCCTAAGTTTCGGTGGGGAGCGATCTCGGCGCGGGTAGTTAAAATAGCAATCGCAATTGAAAATCGATGTTGTGGCACTTCGAAGCATACTGCTGAATACGGACAGCCACTTTTTATTTCTGGTACAGGCGTGAGTTTTAGTTGCTGGGCTCAAACTAAACAGACATGGTTGCGCATCAACCATGTCTGTACGAGACGTAGCTCTGCGAAACAAAGTGCTTCTCGGCTTTGACATGGCAAATTATCCCCAAATTTGTTCCTTCCAGTGCGATCGGGAGGACTGGGTTTGATTCATTTGTTCGTGAGACAAATTGTCTCTAGGTTCGTATATTATCGCAATGAAAGAAATCCTTTATTAAGAAGTGTTATGCAAGTGAGATTGGCGAACGCATTGCCAGATGTCATTGTGTCATCATGCGCCCATATGCAACGCAATGTCCGCGGATACATGTATGAAATTGTTGCGGCTGTGCAGTTTCTAAAAGAAGATTTTCAATGGAATATCTCAGCGAGGTCAAGAGAAAACGCCTCTACAAAGATCTAATTGATGTGATGATGCCTGTTCCCTTGTATCGAAGGATGTACAATCCTGGGCCAGGCAGCAATGTTTTAAAAAGGGTTAAAAGTATGACTATCCGATCGTCAGTCAAAACTTTCTTTTTCATGCTCCATAGTGGCACACTTTCTACAATACCGTGGCTAAAGGAAAAAGGGTTGTTGGTACCATGGTCGGTTGACTGTGTAATATGCGAAAGGCCTGAAACAATCGAGCACATTTTTCTCGATTGTTGGGATGCCGTATTCTTATGGGACATCTTGCAAAGAACCCTGAAAAAGGAACTGCCGCTTACACCCTACGACATTCGATTTCTTCCCGTCGAAAGCGAATGTGTGCCGTACGATATGCTAATGATTCTAGTAATGCACAGTGTTTGGAAAACCAGAATGTCAGTGCGTAATGCGGACGTCAACGCGAGGTCAGCCCGGGACAACTTCAACGAAAGCATCGGATATTTACGAGATGTGTACAAACAGAAGGAAGAAAAGCCAGATTGGTGTGTTTATCTGGACGAACTCCTGACCGTAAAGCGTTTTTTTATCCACTTATGCTAGCCAGACACAAGCTAGCATTTTTAATGTGATGTTATGATGGTGTTTTTCACTGTATTGTGCCAAGTTGGCAATAAAGACAAAAAAAACTGGCGTGGCGTAGTGGTAAAGTGACGGGGTTGGGATCTGCCGGTCGGTCGTGCGAATGCTTGTCGGAGCAATTTTATTTTTCACGTTTTTTTTTTCGTTTTTTTGTTGCACTAAAGCGCTCTTCCTTGCTTTCTGTATTCAAAAAAACACATACGGCGTCCAGGCACCCCATATTTAACACGCTAGAGCTGTTTTACGCACGAGTAGCCAGTGCCTCCCAGTACGCCGCACCCTCCCAGCGCCTTCCCAGCGCCCCAGCGTCCAGCGCGCTGCAATGGGCCCATAATCCGGCGCACTGGGTCCCAGTGGCGCTGGTTTTTGCAATAGGGTATTGAATGTTTCTTATGGACGATGCACGCGGGCGCCCTGACGAAGACGACGAACGCTCTCCGGCTCTCTAGCTGTCGGGTGAACTGGCCAGCGCTGCTTTATCCTTAGTAAACATGCATTGTAAATAGTCTCCACTCCTTAATCCTTTTCCTTAATCCTTTCACACGGCTCATGGGCCGTGTGAAATTTCAGGCCCCGTCGATGCTTAACGATAACAAAAAAAGAAAAAAAAAGCGGTACATCCTCGCAGCGTTTCTTACCTTTTATATACATGGCCCATGATTGGCGATAATCTTTCTCTTTGTGGTCAAAACATGCTATACAACAAAGCTAACATCCCTTGAGGTAAACGCGCTCGTCATCTTTCACCGCGAAGCAACTGTTTACTCGCTAAATCTTTCGTGCACCTTTTTGTTTTCTCTTCTTCTACGCGCAGGTTCTACGATTGACGACTAAAGGACTGCTTTAAGTGGGCAGCACAGCGTTTGGCCAATCAAGCGGCCTGTGAAGCATGTCTGAATACTCGCAAGCTGTGGTCACCAAACCTGCACCCGACAAAGTCACCACCGACTGGAGTGCGCTGAACATCCCGTGCACCAAGAAGGATGGTGCCAGCTGCAGCTTAATGAAGCACCGTCGTGAGTTGAACAAGGTCCTCATAGGTGCTTGCCTAGAGCTTACGGAAGATGGGCGAGGAAAGAGCAGAGGTGCCGTCCTGATCGAGTGTGACGAGGCATACGCTTTCGGGTTCCCTGAACACAGCCTGGAGCATGTCTCGCGCGAAGCGAGGGCGCTGGATCTGGCCGAGCGTCTACTCGCCGAGCATCGCTGCATCACAGCGATAAAATTCAGGCCTTTTTTGATGGATCGCGCTTTGATGCGTTCAGCAATCAATCGCAATCGCTATTTGAAAAGCATTACCATCTGCCGAGGACTTATATTATCACCTCTCCACGACCCTATCATGCTCGAAATGCTCAATCCGATCCCTCAGCGTGGAAATGCCGCCTTC
This sequence comes from Dermacentor albipictus, assembly GCF_038994185.2. Taxonomy (NCBI): domain Eukaryota; kingdom Metazoa; phylum Arthropoda; class Arachnida; order Ixodida; family Ixodidae; genus Dermacentor; species Dermacentor albipictus. The sequence continues at coordinate 86,482,953 of NC_091829.1, read as the reverse complement.
AATGTCAGCGAGATCGAGGAGGAATGGGGAATCGACGTGCCCATGCCTGGAAGGTCACTCGGATTAGGCATGGATCATCTGACAACACTCGACGTGTCAGAGGTTGAAATGAACGGTAATCACGCATGTTGGCTGATACGGGAGCTCACTGAAAACAAGAGCATCACTGAACTCGGTGTCTCAAAATGCGTGTTCGGCTACCGCGACGAAACTTCCAACGCGCTGTTCGCCAGATACCTCGGCAAAGAAGACTGCGTGCTGCGCAAACTGACTCTGAAATCGCAGGCCTTTTACTACAGAGGGTTGCCCCTGAAGGAAATCGTCGATGCAGTCTGCAAGATCAATACGTTGGAGGAACTGAACGCAGACATCGAGACGACCAGCGAAGTATTGTAAGTATAGCTTATAATTGCATTACGAAGCGATGCTACCAAGAGGGCATCTCGCAGCATGCATTACGGGAATTTGGCTGCTCCTCACTGAAATGTCCAACATGTCATATAAGAAAATTTGAACCATGATACATAGTGTGAAATGTAATTTATAGGGCACAACCTGAAGCAATGCCTTTATTATTGTATTTCATGAGCTGTAGCAAGATTTTCATTTATTGAGAATTCAGCGAACAAATTATTATTTGTATATTTGCCCCACAGTTTATTTGGGCTAACGCAGTTTTTTTTAACGAAATCACTCTTCATGGCTTGAAATAAAATGGCACATGTTGTTTTATACAAGGTGTCTCAGCGAACATCTTCAAACTTTTGTAAAAGTTGCCTCTGACAGATAACTCAATTCTAGTTTTTGAGCAGGTCTACTCGAAGCGGCCGACACTTTTTGCACAAGAAATTGAAATCCAAAATTAACTAATTAACAAGAATTCACTAATTAAGTTTCAGCTAATGATCGTATTACCCATATTGCATTTTAAAATTCTAGCAGTGGACTTCACCACTTGGAACGAATGTTTAAGGTGACACCAGTTTCCAGATATAAATTCCCGAACTTCGCGGAGAAATACATTGGAGTTCCAGTTACTTGTGTGCTTCAGTACATGAAACGACGTTATGTTAACAATTTAAACCAGCTCATAAACTAGAATTGTGATATCTGCCACAGGCAACCTTTACAAATTTTTGAAAGTGTTCGCTGAAACACCCTGCATTTCCATGAAGTCGAACTAGGATTGGAAATTGTGTGCCTATGAACGCGATTTAGGTCAGTGCGAGTTTAGTTATTTTTTTGGACTTCGTACTGTCATTTGTTGAGATTGCCACAGGTGTCATGTATTCAAGCTCGTGTTTTATTCGTTACTCTATACGACAGCAGTGACTGGTCATTAGCCAAAATTGAACTTGCCCTTAAAAGGATACGAAAACGCTCTTTTTTAAGTGATTGTGATTACGTATCGCTTTCAAATGAATGCTAGTAATTGCGAAGGAAAAGGATGAGCACCGCCAGAGAAAAGACCAAGCTTGGTTGTGGTTGAATCTTGTGCCGGAATCTCAGCGCCTCATTTCGATATGATCTCATGGATATCAAAATGCCTTTTTTTTTCACTGACGCCGTTTCATTGACTAGACAGTTGTCGACACCTTGAGGATCTTTTGAAATATAATGTGGTCCTTATTTCTTGAAACATAAATTCTCTTGTACACGTTCAGAAACGTCGATTTCTGTTTCTTGCAGTTCAGTGTATTGGAGCTCTAAAACACTTTTTTACTTGAGGCATTATTTTTCAACAACTATATTTTTTTTCCATATGTGTTTCCAGCATGAGCGCGGTCGCTCTCTTCGCCGAAGTCATCACACGCAGTGCCACACTACGCCGACTGAGGCTACCTTCGACGTCATGCGAATGTCTTGCGTCATCCTGGAATCCATGTCTCCAGCTTCCGGATCACCAAGCCGCGAAGTACATGGAGTCCTTGTGCCAAGCCCTGCGGAAACAGAACTCGATCCTCAGCCGACTCTGCATCGACATGCGGACTTTAAGAGAAGCAGATTGCAACGCCATCTTCCGTGCAGTCGCAGACAACAAGGCACTGAATACGGTGATCGTCAACACCTTGCCCTGCATCGACGGACTCGGGAGCGTCTCCAGAACTATCCGGGAGTGGGGACTCGATGACCGCGTTGTCGTCAAGGGACAATGCCCGCACGACAACACAAGGCAGCTGCAGCAGTGCCCGCAAATAAGCAATGCAACCATCCATGCGGAGATTCTAATTGTCAACGTCCCGCGTACGATAATCCCATCTTTACGTGTTGTCAGCGGTTGCCATCACATAACTTCACTGTGGGTTGTATGCTATAGCTGCGAACGCAATGAATATTCCGCCTTGGCAGCATATATAAGGGGAGCTACCACGCTCACTGAGTTAGAAATAAAGCTGGTTCCCACGCGTCTCCTTAGGAGAAGCCCGGAGCTTCGGGAAGTGGAGGCAGAACTGGTGTCAGCTGTAGCTTCTAACACCAAGCTAGTCAGAGTGAACCTCAAGGGTTTGAAGCTGTCATACGACGACTTGAAGGTGCTCGCGCGAGGCGCTAGCAGGAGCCTCAGCCTCACCGAATTCGCCGCAACTTCTGCGTGGATCTTGTACGAGAAGCGTGCTAAACAGGTGCGCAGCTGTCCTGTACACGAGACCGAAGCGTTCCTCGAAGCATCCGACCCCAAGGACGGCGCGCTGGCGGACATCATGGTATGACTCTGTCCTAACATCTTTTTTGTCTGTTGGCCATAACAAGGAAAGTGATAACCTACTAAAGACAACGCACGCACAGGACTGTTCACATTGAATCTTCTATGGAAGTTACAAGGTGGAACTCTTGATTGTCATTAGCATATTGCGTCCTAAACGCCACCATTGTCCTTGATCTGCGCATATTCGCAGAGACTAATATAACTGCTTTGAAGACAGAGTACTTACCTATATAGAAAGCTAAATGGTGCCATAAGGGCGTCGCAAAGGTGCTCGAGGCTACAAGTAGCTGCTGACAAATGTACCTATTATCCATGATTCACATGTTAGCTGAATGATGAAGATTTCCCTGTGGGAGACGGCGTACGACTTCCGGAGTTAATCTTGGTACCGACTAGTCGTACAGTAAGCTTCGCTCGGTCGTTGACACATAGGACTGCGACACACTGCGCCTTTCTTTTCGTGCAGCTTTTAAACTAATGAAGTGCATTGTTAAGCCTCCCATATGCAAAATTGTCCCTCCGGTACTTGAATGAATGAATGAATGAATGAATGAATGAATGAATGAATGAATGAATGAATGAATGAATGAATGCTTTATTTAGACAACACAATGTCTGGTATGTAGGAGCTGAAGGCAGATGCAATGTCTGACAAAGGCCCCCCTAACCATACATTGCTCAGGGGTTGGAACATCATGAAAATACAGTGGAACAACGTAGAAACAAGAAAAAAGATGTATGCGGCAAGCAATCAAGGATACAAAGAAGTAAGATACTTACACTTTATACGTAATATATCATCACTAATGCGTGAGAACATCGCAATATTTTGACAAGCGAATAATACGTATGTCTGTTACAAAACATCATATAGCAAATAGGAGAAAAAATGTAAAAGAAGAAACGACTAAAATAAAAAGAAAAGTTACCGAGACCACAAGTACCGTTAAGTACCATTAGGAACTTTGCATAAAATAATTCCTAACCTTTTTCTTTATACTATAAGTAGATCTGCATTCCTGAATCATAGTAGCGATTTCTGGATTATAATTGAGGAAATGAGGTACTAGGTAGGCGAGTGTCTGAGTACCATATTTGGTTTTAAACATAGGTGTTCTAAGTCTGTTATGCCTACCGTGATATTGTGAGTGGTCGAATGACAAAAATGTGGACAGGGTATTTGGGTCATGCAGAATTTCCCTATGTGTATACATAGCGAGCCTAAGTTGGAATAGATGATCTATTGTCAGTCTGTTTAGCTTGAAAAAGTTTGGTGCAATGTGGTGACTACTTTGAAGGCTTTCTTTTAAACGCAAAGCTCTTTTTTGTAAAATTATTAACCTCTCTAAATTTGTCTTATTAGTTGTATCACAGATGAGTGGACAATAGTGTATATGCGAATGAAAAAGAGCACAGTATAGCAGTAGGTATAACCATTTTGGCACCAAGGTTCTGGTACTATCCAACATAGAAATTGACCTGCAAATATTTGTATGTATTTCGTTTACATGGTGCGTCCAGCTCAAGTTTTCTTCAAAGACGACACCTAGAACCTATAAGTAGAAACCCCTACGATAGCACAATTCTTTAATCTAATACAGGTACTATAGTCTTAAGTTTTGTTACGGCTTTTTAAAATAATATACTTAGCCTTTTGTACATTTTATTGAAGTTGATTACAATGCAACCAGTTTGATAGATTAGTTAACCATCTATTAGCTGCCTTTTCAAGTTCAAATAAGTGTTTACTTGTAAAAAAAATACTTGTGCCGTCTGCATTAAGAACTAAGTCAGGAGTTCACGGTATGTTCAGAAGGCCATTTATATAATGAATAAAGAATAATGGTCCAAGGATAGAGCCTATTTTATCCACTGTAATTGGGAACGGTACCATTTAGGCTAGTAAGTTGCACCCTGTTGGATTAGATAACTGCCTATCAAATTTAACACCAAACCTCTAACACCGTAGTGTGGGAGTTTGCGAAACAAAATGTGATGTTTAATAGAATCGAACGCATTTTTAAAGTCTAGAAATAAACCAAGAAGGTATTGCTAATTATCAATATCATTAACTATTTTTTATTTAATACCTAACAGCGCTGTTTCAGTTGATTTCATTTCACGAAGCCAAATTGCTGTTTGAAAAGCATTTGGGGGTCGCCAATAAACTTCATTAATCGTGATTTTAATGTATATTCTAACACTTTATAAAATAAAGGTAGCACAGATATAGGCCGATAGTTATTCACGTCATTATGAGAACCACCTTTGTGAATTACTACTACACTGCCTATCTTCATTCCTTCAGAAAAGTTACCCGTAGTGAAAACTTTATTGCAGAGATGTTAAAGTGGGCCACATAGTAATTCAGCAACGCGCTTAATAAGGTCAGCCTTAATATTGTAACGATGTTAGTAAAACAACGATATTTATTAAAGGCGAACTTGTGCCCACAAGGAAAAGTCACTGCGGTCGCGAAGAAGTCCGCGGCAGTCGCGTTCGCAAAACTGGGCTCGAACCGTCTTCCTCTTCCCCTCTCGTGACACCTCGTGCGCGTGGCGCATTCGAGCCGGGTCTAACTGGCTGCCCGTGCCACGAAGATCGCTGCCTGTTGTTGCTGAACAACACCGTTGTACGGCGTGCACAGTACTCAATGCAAAGGGCGCGCAACTTGAATGTCACCAAGTTTGTCGTGGCAATATCATCATAGCCAGCGGCAGTATTCTCATTTAACGATTTCAGGTATGTAACTATTTCTAATTCACTACATGGGGCCAAGAAAATAGATTGCGCGCACGAAGAAGAAATGTATTGTTCACAGTCATTTGTTGTACCATTTGTCTGACCTGCTGCACCAGAGGTTAGGAACAGATTATTCAATTTGTCCACTAGGTCGGCTTCAGTGAACTTAACGCCGTCAAGGTTAGTGTCGTAGGAAGGCTAGCCTTTGTTTTTCCTATGACCAGACGTGCCGAGTTCCAAGCTTTCCTGGGATTACGGCAGACCCAAGCAAACCTTGCCTGATAATATTGAATACGAGCTCTCTTCAAATCTGAGTTCAATTTCTTGCGAACCTTTTGTATTCACGTAATATAGATATGTCTCCTAGTTTAATGAAGTTATGGTATAGTTTATCACGTTCTCTAATTCTACTGTAAAGATATCTGTTAATCCATGGTTTCCTGAATTGCTGTGCCTTTTGTAGTATTCATCAAATTGAACCTGCTTTTCGCCTTACGTTCACGTAAAGACGCTTGTTCGAGATATGCGAGTTGAGCATGACCGAACCACCAGAAAGCGTTACTGCGAGACCGGTGAGGTGCTCGAAGCTGGGTGTGGCACAACGATTATTCTTTGATTCGACGTTCCAAGCCACCTTGTAATCTCCAGCTCCACCATTCACCTAAGCGCGAAGAAAAAAAATTACTACGGATCTCCGCAGCCGACCACACTGGAATCTCACCTGCGTGTCACTGGAGCAATGTACATTGCAGAGTCGAACGCGCTAACCACTAAGTAATCGCGGAACATTGATGCTGGGTAATTAGTTCGAGGCTTCACGCTAAAGGCTGATTCTCAAAGGAGTGCAATATATTCATGCATTTAGAAGGCGAGAAGAAGCAGCATTGCAGTGCGCGAGGTTTACAGTACGTGGGCATTGGAAAACAATGTGTTCTTGAGAAGATGGCGGTGTTCTTTTCGCGATGTTCCTCGTTCTCATGGTCGTGAAAATAGCGTCGGTGGCACAAAAGAGACCCTACATGACAATAATGATGAAAGCTTCAAACAGGGCACGTAACCACAATAGGAGATCCACTGAAATTTAAAGTTATTTGTGGAAGACAACCTGAATATGCATCGCCAACGTCGATGCTCAACAGCGACGTCTAAGCGTCAAAGGTCGCACGCATATCTCGTGGAGCCGCTCTCCGTCATTTCGCTCCTCGCCTCAGTTGTAGTGAAAGATGTTGGCTCCGAACTCTGCTTGAAAGTCTCAGGCGGGAACTTCGAAACGAGTCACCGGGCCTTAAAACCATGAAGCGTTTTAATAGCGCAACTATTCCTTCACCGGCGTCCTACACGCTCATACAAAAGCCGAATGAATGAAACGCTGGAAGGAGACTTCCAAGTCACAAGTCATTTCGAAAGCTACGCTGGGGTGACTAGATGTGTCACTGAGACTTTGTGTTAAAGAACGAAGGAAATACTGTGTCCCTTTTACACAAAGCAAAATTTAAAAAAAAGAACGATTCACCATGTTTACCTCAAACATATTTAAAACCTAATGCGTTGAATGGTCGCGAACAAGTGGAAAGGAATGGTCGCGAACAAAGGAAACTGCAAATATACAGTTCTAGAAAGTTCTTGAAATAGTTTACTAAATAAACGTAGGCAACTTCGACAAGGGGAGTCTGAGAATGCTAAGGTCTCTGTGTAAAGGTAGTTCGAATTTAATAACATGTTCAGCGTCACGTAAAACGAGATCTTAGGTCAGTAGGCATGTGGCTAATAAACCTTCGCCCGCTACCTAATGTCATCAAGGCTGCCAGATTCGAGACCCTCACCACCGGGCAAAAATAAAGGGGGATGTTACACATACGTTTAGCAGGAGGGGTGCTGGCTAACACTCCTACAGCCCTATTTATATATCTAGTAAATATGGATACCCAAGTTAGTGGCCGGATTGATGACCTTGGCCGTAGCACAACTGGTAGTCCAACGCACGAGTGATGCTGAAGTTGTGGGTCCAGCTCCCAACGGCGACAAGTTACCGACTCGTCCGCTATCATTTCCATTTTTTTTACTATTTTCCACATTTCAACTACAGATAAATTCACCTATGCTTTCCTTGGATTCATTGCATGTTTTCTATACACACACACACATATATATATATATATATATATATATATATACGCACACAGACCAGGCAGGAGCAGTAAGTTATCGTTGGGGACACGATTTATGCCAAGTAGGTTTTTAGTAACCGGTGAATGCTTCAAAATACGTAGCAGCGGAGCGAGCGGGCTTGCTTCGGCTTAGTGCTTAATAACACAAGCAATCTATCGTGTCGGCAGATGCCAAGCCTCACGGCCCATTGCATTGCCGAGGAGGCATGTGTTACGCACTGCGGCCATCTCGATGTGCCAGCACGCTCGTCAATCACGTCGGACACTTCCGTCAACTGCACACGTGCGAAAATTTTGTGAAGGAATATATTGCGTACTTTGGTAGAGTGAAGAAATCGGGAATTTGCAAGCTACACTTGGAATCAGCTCGCACAGCGGTGATTCGAGATTTCTGTGAGAGGCCTTCGTCCTGCAGATGACGTAAAAATAGACTGCTGCTGCTGCTGCTGCTGCTGCTGCTGCTGCTGCTGCTGCTGCTGCTGCTGCTGCTGCTGCTGCTGCTGCTGCTGCTGCTGCTGCTGCTGCTGCTGCTGCTGCTGCTGCTGCTGCTGCTGCTGCTGCTGCTGCTGCTGCTGCTGCTGCTGCTGCTGCTGCTGCTGCTGCTGCTGCTGCTGCTGCTGCTGCTGCTGCTGCTGCTGCTGCTGCTGCTGCTGCTGCTGCTGCTGCTGCTGCTGCTGCTGCTGCTGCTGCTGCTGCTGCTGCTGCTGCTGCTGCTGCTGCTGCTGCTGCTGCTGCTGCTGCTGCTGCTGCTGCTGCTGCTGCTGCTGCTGCTGCTGCTGCTGCTGCTGCTGCTGCTGCTGCTGCTGCTGCTGCTGCTGCTGCTGCTGCTGCTGCTGCTGCTGCTGCTGCTGCTGCTGCTGCTGCTGCTGCTGCTGCTGCTGCTGCTGCTGCTGCTGCTGCTGCTGCTGCTGCTGCTGCTGCTGCTGCTGCTGCTGCTGCTGCTGCTGCTGCTGCTGCTGCTGCTGCTGCTGCTGCTGCTGCTGCTGCTGCTGCTGCTGCTGCTGCTGCTGCTGCTGCTGCTGCTGCTGCTGCTGCTGCTGCTGCTGCTGCTGCTGCTGCTGCTGCTGCTGCTGCTGCTGCTGCTGCTGCTGCTGCTGCTGCTGCTGCTGCTGCTGCTGCTGCTGCTGCTGCTGCTGCTGCTGCTGCTGCTGCTGCTGCTGCTGCTGCTGCTGCTGCTGCTGCTGCTGCTGCTGCTGCTGCTGCTGCTGCTGCTGCTGCTGCTGCTGCTGCTGCTGCTGCTGCTGCTGCTGCTGCTGCTGCTGCTGCTGCTGCTGCTGCTGCTGCTGCTGCTGCTGCTGCTGCTGCTGCTGCTGCTGCTGCTGCTGCTGCTGCTGCTGCTGCTGCTGCTGCTGCTGCTGCTGCTGCTGCTGCTGCTGCTGCTGCTGCTGCTGCTGCTGCTGCTGCTGCTGCTGCTGCTGCTGCTGCTGCTGCTGCTGCTGCTGCTGCTGCTGCTGCTGCTGCTGCTGCTGCTGCTGCTGCTGCTGCTGCTGCTGCTGCTGCTGCTGCTGCTGCTGCTGCTGCTGCTGCTGCTGCTGCTGCTGCTGCTGCTGCTGCTGCTGCTGCTGCTGCTGCTGCTGCTGCTGCTGCTGCTGCTGCTGCTGCTGCTGCTGCTGCTGCTGCTGCTGCTGCTGCTGCTGCTGCTGCTGCTGCTGCTGCTGCTGCTGCTGCTGCTGCTGCTGCTGCTGCTGCTGCTGCTGCTGCTGCTGCTGCTGCTGCTGCTGCTGCTGCTGCTGCTGCTGCTGCTGCTGCTGCTGCTGCTGCTGCTGCTGCTGCTGCTGCTGCTGCTGCTGCTGCTGCTGCTGCTGCTGCTGCTGCTGCTGCTGCTGCTGCTGCTGCTGCTGCTGCTGCTGCTGCTGCTGCTGCTGCTGCTGCTGCTGCTGCTGCTGCTGCTGCTGCTGCTGCTGCTGCTGCTGCTGCTGCTGCTGCTGCTGCTGCTGCTGCTGCTGCTGCTGCTGCTGCTGCTGCTGCTGCTGCTGCTGCTGCTGCTGCTGCTGCTGCTGCTGCTGCTGCTGCTGCTGCTGCTGCTGCTGCTGCTGCTGCTGCTGCTGCTGCTGCTGCTGCTGCTGCTGCTGCTGCTGCTGCTGCTGCTGCTGCTGCTGCTGCTGCTGCTGCTGCTGCTGCTGCTGCTGCTGCTGCTGCTGCTGCTGCTGCTGCTGCTGCTGCTGCTGCTGCTGCTGCTGCTGCTGCTGCTGCTGCTGCTGCTGCTGCTGCTGCTGCTGCTGCTGCTGCTGCTGCTGCTGCTGCTGCTGCTGCTGCTGCTGCTGCTGCTGCTGCTGCTGCTGCTGCTGCTGCTGCTGCTGCTGCTGCTGCTGCTGCTGCTGCTGCTGCTGCTGCTGCTGCTGCTGCTGCTGCTGCTGCTGCTGCTGCTGCTGCTGCTGCTGCTGCTGCTGCTGCTGCTGCTGCTGCTGCTGCTGCTGCTGCTGCTGCTGCTGCTGCTGCTGCTGCTGCTGCTGCTGCTGCTGCTGCTGCTGCTGCTGCTGCTGCTGCTGCTGCTGCTGCTGCTGCTGCTGCTGCTGCTGCTGCTGCTGCTGCTGCTGCTGCTGCTGCTGCTGCTGCTGCTGCTGCTGCTGCTGCTGCTGCTGCTGCTGCTGCTGCTGCTGCTGCTGCTGCTGCTGCTGCTGCTGCTGCTGCTGCTGCTGCTGCTGCTGCTGCTGCTGCTGCTGCTGCTGCTGCTGCTGCTGCTGCTGCTGCTGCTGCTGCTGCTGCTGCTGCTGCTGCTGCTGCTGCTGCTGCTGCTGCTGCTGCTGCTGCTGCTGCTGCTGCTGCTGCTGCTGCTGCTGCTGCTGCTGCTGCTGCTGCTGCTGCTGCTGCTGCTGCTGCTGCTGCTGCTGCTGCTGCTGCTGCTGCTGCTGCTGCTGCTGCTGCTGCTGCTGCTGCTGCTGCTGCTGCTGCTGCTGCTGCTGCTGCTGCTGCTGCTGCTGCTGCTGCTGCTGCTGCTGCTGCTGCTGCTGCTGCTGCTGCTGCTGCTGCTGCTGCTGCTGCTGCTGCTGCTGCTGCTGCTGCTGCTGCTGCTGCTGCTGCTGCTGCTGCTGCTGCTGCTGCTGCTGCTGCTGCTGCTGCTGCTGCTGCTGCTGCTGCTGCTGCTGCTGCTGCTGCTGCTGCTGCTGCTGCTGCTGCTGCTGCTGCTGCTGCTGCTGCTGCTGCTGCTGCTGCTGCTGCTGCTGCTGCTGCTGCTGCTGCTGCTGCTGCTGCTGCTGCTGCTGCTGCTGCTGCTGCTGCTGCTGCTGCTGCTGCTGCTGCTGCTGCTGCTGCTGCTGCTGCTGCTGCTGCTGCTGCTGCTGCTGCTGCTGCTGCTGCTGCTGCTGCTGCTGCTGCTGCTGCTGCTGCTGCTGCTGCTGCTGCTGCTGCTGCTGCTGCTGCTGCTGCTGCTGCTGCTGCTGCTGCTGCTGCTGCTGCTGCTGCTGCTGCTGCTGCTGCTGCTGCTGCTGCTGCTGCTGCTGCTGCTGCTGCTGCTGCTGCTGCTGCTGCTGCTGCTGCTGCTGCTGCTGCTGCTGCTGCTGCTGCTGCTGCTGCTGCTGCTGCTGCTGCTGCTGCTGCTGCTGCTGCTGCTGCTGCTGCTGCTGCTGCTGCTGCTGCTGCTGCTGCTGCTGCTGCTGCTGCTGCTGCTGCTGCTGCTGCTGCTGCTGCTGCTGCTGCTGCTGCTGCTGCTGCTGCTGCTGCTGCTGCTGCTGCTGCTGCTGCTGCTGCTGCTGCTGCTGCTGCTGCTGCTGCTGCTGCTGCTGCTGCTGCTGCTGCTGCTGCTGCTGCTGCTGCTGCTGCTGCTGCTGCTGCTGCTGCTGCTGCTGCTGCTGCTGCTGCTGCTGCTGCTGCTGCTGCTGCTGCTGCTGCTGCTGCTGCTGCTGCTGCTGCTGCTGCTGCTGCTGCTGCTGCTGCTGCTGCTGCTGCTGCTGCTGCTGCTGCTGCTGCTGCTGCTGCTGCTGCTGCTGCTGCTGCTGCTGCTGCTGCTGCTGCTGCTGCTGCTGCTGCTGCTGCTGCTGCTGCTGCTGCTGCTGCTGCTGCTGCTGCTGCTGCTGCTGCTGCTGCTGCTGCTGCTGCTGCTGCTGCTGCTGCTGCTGCTGCTGCTGCTGCTGCTGCTGCTGCTGCTGCTGCTGCTGCTGCTGCTGCTGCTGCTGCTGCTGCTGCTGCTGCTGCTGCTGCTGCTGCTGCTGCTGCTGCTGCTGCTGCTGCTGCTGCTGCTGCTGCTGCTGCTGCTGCTGCTGCTGCTGCTGCTGCTGCTGCTGCTGCTGCTGCTGCTGCTGCTGCTGCTGCTGCTGCTGCTGCTGCTGCTGCTGCTGCTGCTGCTGCTGCTGCTGCTGCTGCTGCTGCTGCTGCTGCTGCTGCTGCTGCTGCTGCTGCTGCTGCTGCTGCTGCTGCTGCTGCTGCTGCTGCTGCTGCTGCTGCTGCTGCTGCTGCTGCTGCTGCTGCTGCTGCTGCTGCTGCTGCTGCTGCTGCTGCTGCTGCTGCTGCTGCTGCTGCTGCTGCTGCTGCTGCTGCTGCTGCTGCTGCTGCTGCTGCTGCTGCTGCTGCTGCTGCTGCTGCTGCTGCTGCTGCTGCTGCTGCTGCTGCTGCTGCTGCTGCTGCTGCTGCTGCTGCTGCTGCTGCTGCTGCTGCTGCTGCTGCTGCTGCTGCTGCTGCTGCTGCTGCTGCTGCTGCTGCTGCTGCTGCTGCTGCTGCTGCTGCTGCTGCTGCTGCTGCTGCTGCTGCTGCTGCTGCTGCTGCTGCTGCTGCTGCTGCTGCTGCTGCTGCTGCTGCTGCTGCTGCTGCTGCTGCTGCTGCTGCTGCTGCTGCTGCTGCTGCTGCTGCTGCTGCTGCTGCTGCTGCTGCTGCTGCTGCTGCTGCTGCTGCTGCTGCTGCTGCTGCTGCTGCTGCTGCTGCTGCTGCTGCTGCTGCTGCTGCTGCTGCTGCTGCTGCTGCTGCTGCTGCTGCTGCTGCTGCTGCTGCTGCTGCTGCTGCTGCTGCTGCTGCTGCTGCTGCTGCTGCTGCTGCTGCTGCTGCTGCTGCTGCTGCTGCTGCTGCTGCTGCTGCTGCTGCTGCTGCTGCTGCTGCTGCTGCTGCTGCTGCTGCTGCTGCTGCTGCTGCTGCTGCTGCTGCTGCTGCTGCTGCTGCTGCTGCTGCTGCTGCTGCTGCTGCTGCTGCTGCTGCTGCTGCTGCTGCTGCTGCTGCTGCTGCTGCTGCTGCTGCTGCTGCTGCTGCTGCTGCTGCTGCTGCTGCTGCTGCTGCTGCTGCTGCTGCTGCTGCTGCTGCTGCTGCTGCTGCTGCTGCTGCTGCTGCTGCTGCTGCTGCTGCTGCTGCTGCTGCTGCTGCTGCTGCTGCTGCTGCTGCTGCTGCTGCTGCTGCTGCTGCTGCTGCTGCTGCTGCTGCTGCTGCTGCTGCTGCTGCTGCTGCTGCTGCTGCTGCTGCTGCTGCTGCTGCTGCTGCTGCTGCTGCTGCTGCTGCTGCTGCTGCTGCTGCTGCTGCTGCTGCTGCTGCTGCTGCTGCTGCTGCTGCTGCTGCTGCTGCTGCTGCTGCTGCTGCTGCTGCTGCTGCTGCTGCTGCTGCTGCTGCTGCTGCTGCTGCTGCTGCTGCTGCTGCTGCTGCTGCTGCTGCTGCTGCTGCTGCTGCTGCTGCTGCTGCTGCTGCTGCTGCTGCTGCTGCTGCTGCTGCTGCTGCTGCTGCTGCTGCTGCTGCTGCTGCTGCTGCTGCTGCTGCTGCTGCTGCTGCTGCTGCTGCTGCTGCTGCTGCTGCTGCTGCTGCTGCTGCTGCTGCTGCTGCTGCTGCTGCTGCTGCTGCTGCTGCTGCTGCTGCTGCTGCTGCTGCTGCTGCTGCTGCTGCTGCTGCTGCTGCTGCTGCTGCTGCTGCTGCTGCTGCTGCTGCTGCTGCTGCTGCTGCTGCTGCTGCTGCTGCTGCTGCTGCTGCTGCTGCTGCTGCTGCTGCTGCTGCTGCTGCTGCTGCTGCTGCTGCTGCTGCTGCTGCTGCTGCTGCTGCTGCTGCTGCTGCTGCTGCTGCTGCTGCTGCTGCTGCTGCTGCTGCTGCTGCTGCTGCTGCTGCTGCTGCTGCTGCTGCTGCTGCTGCTGCTGCTGCTGCTGCTGCTGCTGCTGCTGCTGCTGCTGCTGCTGCTGCTGCTGCTGCTGCTGCTGCTGCTGCTGCTGCTGCTGCTGCTGCTGCTGCTGCTGCTGCTGCTGCTGCTGCTGCTGCTGCTGCTGCTGCTGCTGCTGCTGCTGCTGCTGCTGCTGCTGCTGCTGCTGCTGCTGCTGCTGCTGCTGCTGCTGCTGCTGCTGCTGCTGCTGCTGCTGCTGCTGCTGCTGCTGCTGCTGCTGCTGCTGCTGCTGCTGCTGCTGCTGCTGCTGCTGCTGCTGCTGCTGCTGCTGCTGCTGAAGAAGAAGAAGAAGAAGAAGAAGAAGAAGAAGAAGAAGAAGAAGAAGAAGAAGAAGAAGAAGAAGAAGAAGAAGAAGATGATGATGATGATGATGATGATGATGATGATGATGATGATGATGATGATGATGATGATGATGATGATGATGATGATGATGATGATGATGATGATGATGATGATGATGATGATGATGATGATGATGATGATGATGATGATGATGATGATGATGATGATGATGTTTCTGCACTTACAACGGCGTTCGCCTGCAATGTTTGTTTGCTCTATGTGAAATCCTGTGGTTGCCCTGGATGGCGCTCGACGTTAAAATGCTCATAATCACGTTGCGTAGACTTCATATCGGCTATCTACGAGATTATTTCTGGGGTGAAGCAAGCGATGCTGTGATCGAGACGGCACGTCATGTTTTTATAGTATGTGCACGGTTATACCTCCAATTTTCTTATCGATTCGCACGCGCTATCCACTTCAGTTCCGTTTTCGCGTAGACTATAGAAATGCTTGGAGCGTTTGACTTTCGGAGGCTTACATTTATTTACCTTTGTACCAACCATGGCTCATCTCTGTACACGCAGGAAGTGGCCAGGAAGAATGCATCCGCCGTCTTGGACGCTGCAGACTTCGTGCTGGGCGAACAAAATGGCGTCGAGGGTGCCCGCGCCATCGAGCTGATGCGTGACCACCCGCGTCTCCTCGAAAGGGTGATGGAAGGTGCTGACGTCACTAAGACCGAAGCCAAGAAGAGGATCCGCAGCGCCCTGCTTCGCGTCCGCAGGAGCAGCATTGACGAATTTATGACAATGACTGGCGTCGTCAAGGAGGTGGTGCAGTGCCTCAGTCATCCCGGTGCCAGGAGGCGTCAGCTCGCCGACATTGGCCACGACTGCTGGCTCCACATTCGAAGTTTCCTGAAGATAGCGGACGTCGTGTCACGTTGAGCCAGTCAAGGTCGGTGAAAACAATCTAGAGGCTTTATTTTTCGCCGTTTTCATAGGGTCGGGGCTTGCAGCAATACCTCGTTTAACAACGCATGACGAGAGCGAATGTGGCTGTCTATAAACAAAAAATGAAAATAACACAAATATGTCGAAGATTTCTGAAAAGGAATTCGACAGTAACTTGCGATGAATTTGTTGAGTTTGTCACATTCCTGCTGCGGTCGGCATTAGCCTTTTCATGACTTAATCGTAAAGCTCAGATTGATTTTTCTATGCGCCACATATTTGGTTTGATAGTATAAAACGCCCAAGCTCAGAAGGCGCATAATTAGTAAATATTCATTGTCGTTTTGGATAGTGTTTCATTCACATGGGGTATTCACCATTTTTCATAAACAATAATCTTGTGATCACATCACAGACAAACCAATTGGTTCCAGATGGTCGGCTTTCTTTTTCGTTGACAGCTGTACAGGCGAGTGAGTTTATTCAAAGGTGAACATACCATGTCACTTAGGCAGGCCTTGTTAGCTCAATCAGTGAGAACAAAATGGTAGTAGGAGGAATAGAATGAAAAGGAAAAAATAATAATAAACGAGCTTGACAGTTGAGATACCGTGTAGCATTTACCAATTGCTTCTTTTTTTGTGGCCGTGTATATATAACGAAATCTGACATGCCATTTCATCTAGTCATCTTTTGCATTAACCGAATGTATTCGGCATTTACCATATAAAGAATGCCAACATCGCTAAACGA
Source organism: Dermacentor albipictus (assembly GCF_038994185.2). Classification (NCBI taxonomy): domain Eukaryota; kingdom Metazoa; phylum Arthropoda; class Arachnida; order Ixodida; family Ixodidae; genus Dermacentor; species Dermacentor albipictus. The sequence goes on along the minus strand of NC_091829.1, from coordinate 86,467,290 downwards.
ACCTAGAACATGTTTTATACTAGCTGGTCTACGGACTACATTTGGTTTCATTTCTCGGGGCCGCGACACAGGGCCGCGCAGTAAGTAACTGTGTAGGACACAATTGAGAATTTCACTCGAGTTAATTAAATGATTTTTCATAAATTAACTTGCTAATGGCCATCATTTCCTAACGGTTTTATTTTCAAGGCCCACAAATTAAGATGTTACACAAGTAAAAATATGACGTTGAAAAGAGTTAGGTGGCGGTTGGTCATACTTTCTTCTTGCTCTATGTATATAGTACTAAAAAAGAGAGACCCGAAATCATAATGCCCAAACTTCAACTACTGTCAGTACTGTCATGACACAGCGACACAAACGGAACATATAAACTGCGATTTATTGAAAGATTAGACTTCTGCAATATATACTTCATTCGTAACTAAAACAGAGTTTTATAAGGTAGAAAGTGATGGAATATCACGACCTCTTATTTTGAATGAGTTGGCATGCACGTAGCTTTTATTTTCTACACAACCTTCAGTTTGAGACGGAGACGAGGAAGAGTATCACTTCGTCGTTGTGTTGTTAATGCTAATCAATAAATTTTACCAATATCTGCTTCATTCTGCAGTCTTCGGCAGCAGAGCTTGGCAGCCCGAGGGAAGAAGAAACCAAGGTGGCTCCTCCTGCCGACGTCGAAGTGCGGCTGTAGAGAGGGGCTGCTACGTTTCATCTAGTAGGGCTCGGTTGTTCACAACTTGACTTTTCCCACTCGTTACATCGCCGACCCAGGAAGGTGCTAGGAAGCCATTGAACACCATTTGCCATCGCCGATGTGGAAGTGTTTCAGCGTCAATTGAATGTGCTTTGAGGTGGTGGCGTTGAAGCAGTGGAGGAGGCGTCCGCTCGTTTCCGTTGTATTACTTCACGTGACATGAATGGCGATTGGAGTTTGCTTGACACGTGCCAGTTTTGCAACCATAGTGGCGTGCCCATCTTTCTTTGTTGACCATGATTTCATTCCTGAAACAAAGCTTAGGTGTATATCTTTCTCACCCGATACTACATTTAGCTGTTTTAATTTGCATTGTGCAGTTCGGAGCGAGTGATTTAAAGCACTTATTAGGCGCTAGTGTTCTGCAAACTAATGGCCATGGTTTTATTGAGGTAATTAGTAACATGCAATAAAGCGGACATGCGTCTTCCGGCGTGTCTAAGACCCTGTGTTTGAGTGCCGAGACCATTCTTGTACTCTTGTATCACTCTGTCCGTAAAGTGTCAATTGTCAGTGTTGTACTGTGCATTGTAATCGTCATGCCTGACGAAAGTACGAAATAATCCATGCATGTTTCTGCAGTGGAGCCCGAGCTAGCATTTAGATCTGGAATCAGTTCGCTACAAGCGTAGAATGTGAGAGACAAGAGACAAAAACTTGAACGTATTTGAATTGAACGTGACGGAGTTTCGTTTATTTCCCTCAACGGATTCATCTTTCCTTTTAAAGCATTGTACTTAAGTTACTTTTCACACAGAGGAAAAGTCCAGTATACAGTACCACGCGCTCTACATAAACGGTCAGGTATAGTTATATTATCGCGCTTATTATCTCGGTATTTAATGCTACATCGACAGTCAGAAGGCGTTTCGTTCTTGAACTAGACGTACCAGAGTATGTATAGTTCTCATCTCAAACCAAGCGTTGATACTGCAGAGGTGAAACTCAATGGACACAATTAGCTTCCCAGACCAAAAACACTAGTGATGTTAGGATTAGCCAAGCATATCGATTGCCTAACTCTATTACGATGAGATACTGACACAGTAGATGTGGACGGCATATAGATGGGGGGCGGAGGGCAGTGAAAAACTAGGCGCAGTGACAATTTCTAGTAATTTTACCACCATAAAGTGAGTTTCATTCACGCAGGAACCACTCACCTTGTGTTAGCAGCAGAATGTCAAAGCCACGGTGGCACGTCAACAAACTGGTCGACTGATTTGTGTTTTTTGTTGCCTGTAAATAAAAATTGCAATAATCGGGCATGCCATGGCAAAAAGACTGTTTGTGGCCATTTATTAAATAAAGTGCATGCTGTGTATACAAGAAATGCAGAAATTTAACACTCCCAGGGTTAGTTTAGTAGAAAAGTACCGACACCCCAGATGGTGGATGGCAAAACGGCGCCGCGGTATCTCAAATGGTAAGAACATCACTTGATCCACTTTCATCTCCATTAATTTATCATTTATTTAATTCGATTAGTAAGTACAAGTAATTTACCCTATGTTGTTCTCCTTGGTGCCCTCGTTGGTTTCTTATGACATGGTTAATAAAAATCGGGCCCCTCGGCTCCCTTTCTTCTCGTCATTACATTACGAGGGTCTCGAATCCGCCAACATTGATGCCTTGATTTACGTTGTGTGCGTTTATCGACCAGCTGCCGTCACCCAAATAGATCACCGTCTCGTGACTCCTGCGACAACAAAGGTGTTTCACATTCGACGCCTAGGTTCGTGGGGGGTGGCGCCGGCTAACACTCCCAGGTTTAGTTGTAGCAGTAAACCGCATAGAGTGAATGGCAAACCGGGGTCCCCGCAGTAGCTCAATTGGCAAGAGAATCGCACGGTGGTTCGTATATCACCTGCCAGTTCTTCAACCATTTTCATTCCCATTTGATTCTCATTTTTTACTTAAGTGCGTAATTTCGCCTACGTTGCTCTGGGTGTCCTTGTTTATTGGCTTATGTTGTGGTCAACAAAAATGATGCGCCTCGGTTCCCTTACTTCTGGTTCGTAATATATATATATATATATATATATATATATATATATATATATATATATATATATATATATATATATATATATATATATATATATATATATATATATATATATATATATATATATATATATATATATGTATGTGTTTGTGTGTGTGTGTGTGTGTGGAGAGAGATAGAGAGAAAGACGTGAAGAAGAGGGAGGAGTTGTAGTTTTTGGCAAAGAACAGCCCCCCCCCCCCAAATACTTTTCTTGCTAGGCCACTACATTCTTCGTCACTTTGAGCCGCACATGTCGGCTTCCCACTAACACCAGCGTTTCATGGATATCGCACTCTTCTATCCGTCTTTCCAGCAAGTTTAATGAGCACGACAAGATCGGTAAAAGCATATCGGAAAATTTCACTAAATATGTGCCATGCCGTTTTGCGCGTTACCACTATGTGATTGGATACTCAGTGCAGTAAGCTTTCCGTTGCACTAAAACAATGGGTACCATAGAAATTAGTTGTCAGTCTCTTTAAATCATCGTTTTCAATCTTTTCAGAGACTGTTGAGGTGAACGAGTGACTTTGGTAATTCGTAAAAAAAAATATCAGTTTCGACGTGAGGGCCAAGCAATGAATGCGATGGGCATGATTACACGAAGTGCAACGTTCGTAGCTGTAGTGGCAGTACCTATTAGCGTAAACGTATGCAGCCTATGTAAAAACGAGCTGTTGCGTTAGACAACCTCTCTTTGAATCCTTCCATCGGACTATCTCATTTTATTTATTTTGAAAATTTTATTTCAGTACAAACTAGAGGCCCTGCGTTGAAAAATATTACATAGAGGGGAAATGAAACATCGCCAAAGGCAACATGTAAGAGGTGACAACAAAATTAAAAGCAATATAAAAATGAAAGCCAATGTCTTTCTTGGCGAACACCATTTTTCCGTATCGGGTATGTTTCAAATCTCTTTTCTGGGCCGATCACGGAGGTAGTGCAAATCCGGGTCTAATAAAATAGCATCACTTTCAGGTTTCAGCTCTGTAATTGTTTCGCACTTCTAAAATTTAAGTCTCAATGGAATTATGCATGTGCTGCCGTTGTTTTTTTTTTTTCGTGGCAGTTGTTTATGGGCTGCCATTCTCAAAATTCTGAGGAATAATTTTATCAAGACTGTAATTCCTGGTCTGAACATCTCTCTGTCAGGGACAGATGCTTGAACGTGTTCTCTCTGTCCTCAAAGTAACGGCTGATAACAGATACAAAACTGGCTCCCATATCTTCCCAGAACGTCAGATAAAACTGAATGGGTAACCGGTCCAGCCCTGGGGCCGAGCCACGCTTCATGGAAGATAATGCTCCCTTCTCTTCATCCGCTGATGGTCGGGCGCAAAGACGGTCAGCTACCTCAAGTGGAACCTCATCAAACCAGCAAGTGAGGGTGTTGGCATCACGCTTGTGAGCCGCCTTGCAACATCGCGCTGCGTCAAACTGATCTTCAAAGGAGATTGCTTACCAACACACGTCAAAGTCTGTCACTTCCGACACCCTGTTCGGCTCTTCGTACAAAAGCCTCTTCAATGCCATCAGTGCTTTAGGCTTGGACATGTCAAGGGTGTCTGCCCAAACTCGATACTGTGTCCCCATTGTGCTGAACCTCACGCGGAGTAGACGTGCTGGGCTACTGTACTAAAGTGCGGCAACTCTAATGGGTCCCATGCTGCCTCGTCTAGGGGCTGCCCTAGCATCAAGAGGTCGATGTTCTCAAGCAAATGATTTGGGACAATTCGACACACAGGGAGGCTGCTGCAACGATCCGGCATCGGCGTCACCGAACCTCCTCAAGAAAGGCAGAGCCGCGAAAGGAGAGGGCCGCTTCCATTGTAGCACCCACATTCTCCAATCAGGCCAAAAAGGGGCTGAACAGCACAAGGAAGTCGCCTGAAAGGAATTTGTCTCAAGAAGAATGGCCTGCGCTTCCGAGCCAGCCATCTCCCACAGAATTACAAATTGTCAAGCCCGCTCGGGAGCCTACTCCTGCCGCTGATGCCACGCCCAAAGCAGATTGTCAAGTCCTTTCAATGCTGCTTCCCCTCATAGATGCCATTCCAGTGATTCTGTCGAACCTTGGAACTACGTCTGCTCAAAATGCACTGAAAGTACTGGACGCCTTAAGCCCAGTGCTTGAGTCCCTCGAATAGAGACATGGCCAACCATCGCCCATCGTTTCGAGTGGAAGTCAAGGCAGCGTCAATCATACAGTGGAACGCAAGAGGTCTAACATTACGCCTTTCAGACTTTCGTCAGTATATATATACTAATTTGTTCCCAATCATTGTCATATGTGAGCCTAATGTGTCAAAAGCAGTCAGATTATCGGGATACGAAGCTGTTATATCCGCAACAACTGATGCATGCAGCAAAGTCGTCGTTTTAATTCGTCAAAAACTGACATATGTTCGCCAGCCGATTCCACCTCATGATAAGAGTCAATATGTTTGCCTAACAATTAAAAAGGGCAAACTCATGTTTACACTTGTAGGCGTTTATATATCGCCTTCAAGAATTTTTGATCCCAAACGATTAACGATTATCTTGTCTGCGTGTCCAGCCCCATATGTCATCATCGGAGATTTTAATGCGCACCATATAGCATGGGGAAGCACAAGGACAAATGCGAGAGGGCAAAGACTTGCAAATGTCGCCTGCAACCACGGCCTCTCTTTGCTGAATGACGGCATCCCAACGTTTATACGAGGCGTGAATTATGGCAGCTGTCTTGACCTAGCTTTCGTCTCCAGCACTTTCACAAGATAGGTTAAATGGCTTTCGGGTATTGAGACACACGGGAGTGATCATATTCCCACATACCTTGTCATCAAAGGGATGTCCAGTCCCATCTCACGGAACACCATTCGATTAATTGATTTGACCAATTTTACTTCCACCATGGAAGATGCTTGTCGAGAGGGGTTGTCCTCTGGATTAGAGGAAGCAATAAAGTCTGCAATGCTACGCGACGAGCGCACGGTCACGGTTTCGTCGAAGCACACGAAATTGGATATGGATTTGGAGCGACTTCGTGCACTCCGTCGTCGTGCGGAGCGCCGTTACCGGCGTACAAAATCCGTCGAAGACCTTAGGACAGCCAGACGACTACAAAAGAGACTTCAACGTCACATGGATAGATTGGATAGATTGGCATCTCGACGTTGGACAAGATTTTGCCAGACACTAGACCCCCAAAAGCCATTTTCCCACATATACGTTCCCTCCCTGAACAACGCTTCTCATTCAAACCGCTGGCGCTCTTCCAAGGGCGGCTAGAGGCTGATGCTGCAGAAGTCTTGTGCAAGGAGAATCGTTTTCTCTGGTTAACCTCCCTGCCTTTCCCCTTTCCTCTCTCTCTCTCTCTCAAGTGGAACCTGAGGCAGCCCACTAAGCATTACACGAAATCCACGAGAGAAAAAATCTATTTGCATAGTCGTACGGGCCATGTTTTCAATATGCGTTACAATGAGCGAATAATTAGGAGAGGGAGGCGACGCAACCCGAAGTGCTCTTGCGGCGCCGAACCGAATGCATGCGCCTGTCTAAAAATCGAGTTTCTTGCAAACCGCAAAACTACAGGGTGTGCACACGGATTACGCATGCATCGCCAAGCAGCAGCTAACAAAGTGAACGCTGCCATGACGGCATCAACGGAGTCAGTTGATTGACCCGAAGGGCAACACGGAGCTTCGTGGCAGTATCCGCCAGGTTTTCTGACACACGTCGTCCGAGTGCACGTCTTCCGGCTGAACAATGCATACGCCACTGCACCTTGAGCGCATCCCATGACTCTGGCTCAGATCTAGAATTAGAGGCCTGCAAAACTCTTGACAAACAATAGCGCGAGTGCGCGTGTAGAATGTGGATGTCTAGACGCGATGTTTTAGGTGAAGGGAAAGTGGGGAAGCGAGTTTCAAGCATAAATGATGTGTGATTGGAAATATAAACGGGGGATCAAGGTAAAGTTATCACATCAGATCGGTGAATGGCTACAGTTCAACATAGGGCTCTTTGTTATCAGCAATATCTATGGAAAATGTGTTCTGTTGATTTTTTTTTGAAGTTATGCCTCTATATACTGACAAATATCATTCGCGATAAGAAAGGAGAAGGCTGCTTTTTAGGCAGGAAACATCACACCTTATTACAAACTCTCGAATTTAGAGACCTGATTTGGTTTAAAGCACAGTTGTCACGGCAGGAACTGCAACAGCATTCTACACTGACGTCTTTGACCTGAAATTTCGCCTCGCAGCTTGTAAAGGAACTCAGAGCTGGCCAGAATGTGTTGTGAGATGTTGATGGAAATGAAATGACCCTTATTCATAGTGATAGAAACCAGCACGCTGTTCGCGATTTAGGTTGGAATTGTAATTTTACGATTTTGTGCGAGCAGCATTCCTTGGGATACTTGCTCGGCGAATTTCCCACGCTAAGGCGCTAAGCGTGCGAACGTCGCCTCGCACCTGCTTAAGCTTTTCCTGTAGCCTCTAGAGCCGCTCGAGTTTCCTCTTATTGACAGTCGGCCATTTTCCCAAGAAAGTATGCCTTCCAACCACTGGGACTCAACCATCGCCGACAACGTCAGCGCCTTTCCACTTAAGTACGAAGATCAGGACAGGGGCTGTGCCGCTTCAAGGTAACCTGGGGCCTGGCAGACCAACCTAACTGAGCCATCTTTCTGGCGAACATCCAAGGATCACGAGTTCAAAACCCCGATTTCCTTCCTTTTCTTTATCTCTTTTCTTTAAGTTTATCATTATAACAGAGAATTACATATCTTCGCCACGACCATCCGCACGGAGACCCTCTTAAATATTTTTTCTTCAAACACTGGTTGTAATTTTGTTTCCTCTATTATTTATGGCCATTCACGCGCAGGTCATAAACTACGCGGTTTCTCCAGTTTAGTGCCATGTGTGCGGTTTAACCGAGCTCAGATTGGCCGACCTTGACTATCGATGAAAGGAACACTGTAGGTTAAATGAGGCATACAACTGCCGTCTCCCTAGTGTTTAGGGTCGCTGCGTTCCTAGAAAAACTACGAGGTCAGTTACCCCCCCCCCCCCCGCCATTCCGTCCTTCTCATTAGTCCTAGTATAATCACGGTCCAAAGCTGTAGAAAGGGTGAAGACACTACTGAGAACCGTCAAGGTCGCCTGCTTTGTGCGAATCTCAGCCCGATAGTGCGACTGAACATTCTGACTACCACCCGGGAACGCGGGTGTTCGGACGACAAGAGACAAGCAGTCGTGACGAGTGGATCATACGGCACCCGGAGCCTCTTGGTAAGCGCTGAAAGGCTTCCCTGTTTTATTTTTTGCACACAAGTGTCAAGCCCTCTTCAAATTTAGCAAAAATGTATCGTGTACCTAGGCGCGGTCAAGACCGCGTGCAAGCGTAAGATCCGGGAAACAAGAGACTACGGCAACCGAGAATTGACACTATGTCGTGCAACCTATAGCGATCAGCAAAAACCTGCAAAGGGTGGACAAATTAGCGGATCTCTTACGCATGAAGGGCCCTCTGAGCCGTAATTGTCAGAGACAAGGTAGCTTAACCACCTGCGGAAATATCTTACTGAGCTAAGCCTTACGCTGGGTTGCGGTAGTCGGAAGTTCTAATCGGCCCCTATTTCTCTTTCTGTGTTTTTTCTTTTTTTTTAACGGTGGTGTATCTGCGTATGACATCCTCCAGTGCACTGCATATGTAGGCTTGGAGTGGCACCTGACACCGGCGAAAGATGCCGAGAGCGAATGGGGCTATAGTAATCAAGGTGCAACCAAATTAGGAAGGCCGACTATGCTTGAACAAAGACACTCCCTCACCAGAACAGCAATTGGCCTCCCTGGTGCATTATTCCGCCACAACCTTACTAATGAAATCATCTCCTCAATGAAATGGCCCTCAGCCTCCAGTGGCTGCGGAGCACCTGACCAAGGCGGCGGTCAGACTTGCAACGCAGCAGAGGGTGCTAAGAATATCTGGCTCCGGACAGGCCGCCAATGGAAACTGACCCTTGCAAAGTTTAACACCCGAACCCTCACGAGTGGGGCAAGCTCAGCAGGACTCTTCGAAGAACTATCAGACATTGTTTGGGACATTATCGGCCTTAGTGAGATTAGAAGACCTGGTGAGGCTTACACATTGCTGAATAACGGTCATGTCCTCTTCTATAGAGGTCTTCCGCATAACAAGCCATACGGGGTGGGATTCGTAATCCATAAAGACATAGCGGGCAACATTGACGAATTCTACAGCATCAACGAGAGGGTAGCACTACTCGTAACCAAACTCAACAGACCTTTTCATTGGGCGAGGAGGAAAGGGCACGCTGCGAGCCTTTCTTTCTGCTGGCTTGTGCGATCCGCCGCGGCGCTGCTTGAAATTATTGCTTATGCGTGCTGTGGAATGATTTCGAGATGTTTTAGACAGTACTTGGTGAAATTTACGCAATTTCCGTTCGTATAAGGTTGTCAGGGGAATCTTTCGGTGTATCGGTAACTACAGTACGGGGAAATATCTCTTGGGGGCGCAAAGATGTGATGCGCATTGTCAGCGGCAGTATGTGTTGTGAACTGTTTTGCGTATATCGGTTTTGATTCAACGAAGACAACCAGCGTCTCTGTATTACCTGCATGAAATGGTAAACCTGCTCACTACCTGATTGCTTGGCGTAAGGACTAAAGCTAGATCGCCTGCTCGTGTACGGTCAACCTAAGTCAATTACGAAACATCTAAGCTGCAGACGCAATCAAATAGTTGTGATACAGCGGTGTCGTTCTCGCCACGATTCAAGTCTAGTAGGCTTGAAATCACTATATGTCTAGACTAACCTCCTGCATGAGGCCGATGGCGCTGTACAACACAGTGATCATTATGGTTGGAGGACCAGCATGATGCATATGAATAAGCTATGTGCTTCGGCATTGTCTTTTTCCCTGTAAATCCATACTATCCGAGATGAATCCCATAAAAAAGAATGCGATGGTTATCTTGAGGACAAAATAGATATGCCTCTAGGTGTTATAGTGAGACACATAGCAGTTGGTGAGTGCAACATGGTTTCTAGGAACTACGTACGTACTCGAAGAAGCCATTAATGATGATTCGCGATCCACGAAACGCACAATCGACGCGCCCTCAAACTGGGCGCAGGTACACAAACGAACAGGTGAAAGCCTCGGGATCCTTTCAAAACATTTTCAGCGCCGTGCAGCATGCGGCAGCAGAGGAAAATAAAAAAGGCGGATTGCGACATGGGTCAGCCGGTGGCGACTCTCTCTGTCACAATGGGCCGGTTCCGCTTAATATTCCTTTGGACGTCCCATCGTGGACAGGACGGGGCAGGTCCGGTGTTGATATCAACGGCGTCGTTTGCCTCTTTCGTGGAAGCACAAGTCCAAGCTGGATAAAACTGGTCTCCAAGCTAAGGATCAGCAGATCTGTGGAATTCTGAAGGCTGCCCATAAATTCGTCGTGGTGCTCTGTGGCCTCCGACTATTCAGTTCGACCCAGGGAAGGCTTCGGCACTTTCGTGGAGCTTTACCGGCACCAAGGGCAACCACTTCAGAAAAATGGGGTGGGGAGAGTGGAGGGTGATTTTCTTCTTCCTCAGAATCACTATATACATTTGTAATACAAAACCAGACGTTCTTGTTTAAAGTGTCCAAAAGTGGTGCCTCTCTTTTCAAGCAATTTGGTCTCGCTCATCCACAATCGCGCTCGACTCAGTAGGAGCAGGCTAGCCTGATAGCACGAGACCAAAGGAAGACTTGCTCTCTGTCATTTCGCTTTTGCTTGCCTGGAGTGAAGTTTGTGGATATCGTTTCAGCGGTCGCATCACCTATCACGACCGACGCCACGTGCAGCCGTGCGGTACCACAATTCAATCCGGCACAGGTGAGTCTAGAACTCGAGTTTTGTATAGAAGATGTTATATACGTGAATGGAAACATTTTATGAAGATCTCACATTAAGAATGCATTATTTGCGTAGCCAAATCTAAGTTTTCGGCGAAGCCTCTTACAACACCAGCCAAAACAAGCCTCGCAGACACGTACACCGTCATTCCCATGACGGCACAGGGCACCTTAGGAAACTCCCATAGACGGTGGCGCCAGATTTGCCTCTAGGTGTTATAGTGAGACACTCTATGCACCCAGCAGGCGGTGAGTGCTACATGGTTTCCAGGAACTACGTGCGGTCCCGCAGAAGCCATGAACAATGATTCGCGATCAACGAAACGCACAATCGACGTGCACACAACGTGGGCGAAGGTACACAAATCAACCGGCGAAAACTCCGGGATCCTTCCAGAAAGTTTTCAGTGGCATGGTTCACGGGGCAGCGCAGAAAAATGAAAAAGGCGGATTGCGACACGGGTCGGCTTGTGGCCACTCTCTCACTAACAATGGGCCGGTTCCGCTTAATATCCCTTAGGGCGTCTCATCGTGGACATGACGTGGTAGGTCCTGTGCTGATGTCAAACACGTGGCTTTCCTCTTTCGTGGAAGTAGAAGCCCAAAGTGCATAAAACCGGCCCCCACAGCAAGGGTCAGCAGATCTCTGGAATTCTGAATGCTGCCAATTGATTCTTCGTGGAGGTCGGTGGCCTCGCACTATTCAGTTCGGAAGGGTTCGACAGTTTCGTGGAATTTTGCCTGCACCAAGGGCGGAGAGTGGAGTGGGGAGAGTGGGCAGAGAACGGGGTGGGTAGAGTGGAGCGTCATCTCCTCCTTCCTTCGAACCACTAAATATATTTGGAATGGATCACGAGAATTTCATACTGAAAGTGTCCAGAAGAGGTGCCTCTCTTTTCGGCAAGCAATTTAGTCTCGCTCATCTACAATCGTGTTCGACTCAGTAGGAGCAGGCTAGCCTGACAGCACGAGACGAACGGAAGATTTGCTCTCTGTCATTTCGCTTTTGCTTGCCTGGAGTGAAGTGCGTGGATATTTTTTGAGCGGTCGCATCGCCTATCAGGACCGACGCCACGTGCAGCCGTACGGGACGACAACTCGAAGCATCCGGCACTCGTATAAGGTGAGTCAATTTCTCGTGTCTTGTCGATGCATTATATTACGGCAACAAATTTTAGGTAGAAATTATATTTTACAACGTTTTTGTGAGCGCTCGCGCAAGAAGCGTGGACGCATGTTTGGAAAATGACGATGCCATGTCGTCAATATAGGCGGTTAGAATTGTTAATGAGAACTCGCGTATATGGCCTTTCCTTCTTTGGTTCTTGAGAGAGACATTTCGTCGCCGAACCGAAACGGCCGAGAGTTGGACGAACGTCGTTGCTCCTTAACGTAGTAAGGTGAAGCTAGCGCTGCATCTCGGATCTTGCGTGCGCATGCACGACATTTCAATGACGACCGCTGAAAACACGGGCCCATAATTGCGAAGCGGTCGCTTTTTGTCCTCAGTGGTTTATGTCAGTTAGGCGCATGTAAAATAACATTAACACTATCTTGACATGGTCACTACTGCCAGGGGCAGGCGCAGGGTTTGCCTAAGCATTTGAAAATGGTATTTTCATTGCGGCGCTTTTGTCCTAATAGATGCTGAGATAGGGAACATGCTTCAATGACGCTGAAATATTTCAGCATACCTCCAAGACATAAACTTGGATTATAGTTGTGTTTATTTACGTTGCTGTAGAACTACAGGAAGGGGGCATATTCTCTCCCTATGTTTGCTGTCATACTTATAAAGACAATTCAGTTGCATTGGGCACCAGATACAGTGGGAGCGTTCAGAAATACTTTATTATACCTGTCAACGTCCCTCTGGACATTATATCAAAAATAATCACATGGAGGTATGTCCTTTCTTAAAAAAAAAACAGATATTTGTGGGGACGACACGATTATCAAGAATGTATATATATATGCAAATTTCAACACTCTCCTTGCGCCTGCTTTTTTTACTATACCATACCATACTATACTATACCATACTATACTGTACTATACTATACTATAGTATACTATACTATATAGTTTGCTATACTGCTGAACGCTAGGCGCCGCTATGAAGGCATGCGCTCGCCGTTGACAGTACAGACTTACGGCATATCGTCGGTAGCTATACGAGAATTTGTTTAGCACCGTGTATGCCGATAATTTACGTCTCGCATGAGGTGCTTGAGAAATTTGTTTACGAATGCAGGTTACTATAGAGAGTTTTAGCCCAGCGGGTTTACGGCCAGCGGAGCGGAGCGGGCGAGCGGAGACGCGACTGCGCATGCGCACCACGCTGAGGCGGCCAGCGGTTTTACGGAGCAGCGTTTACGCCCGCTGGAAAGCACTCCCCAGCGGAGCGCGCGAGAGTGCGTAAGGGCGCGCGGGCGTTTATGGGAAATGCAAGACGGCAGCCGCGAACATGAACGCCGGCAGTTCTGCATCGAAGACGGCGACTGCCGCGCTGACCCGTACATTAGTACTCAGTACATTATTAACAAATAATGCACTGAGAACATGTAATATATCTTTATTCAACATTTCTTGCATAATAAAAGCAAGCGTAATTCAATTTCATTTCTCACTAACTCCTATTCGAACCACTAGGTGGGGCAGCAGAGCGCTCCGCTCTTTACCCCGCTCGAGCGGGTGATCCGCTGGGCTAAAATTCTTTTTTCGCGAGCCGCTCCACTGGCGCTACGGTGGAGACCGCTCCGCTCCGCTGGCCGTAAACCCGCTGGGCTAAAACTCTCTTATGTCAGGACCTGCTAAAGCAGCTGTTCTGCGTTATAAGAATTTACGCCCAACAGTGGCGCAACAAGTCCTCGCTGTAAATAGTAGATGCGAAGGGGAGTGTCTGCGCCTGCATGCCAATGCTATAGACCACTTTGTAGTCTCTCGATCAGCTTTGTCACGCCATTATGATTGCAACATTTCAGCTTGCAGTGGCGCTCTTACAAACTGCTCCTGGCACTGAGCTAAGGCAATTGCAGAAGCCATCACTCGCGACATTGCAACGACGATGGGGCGGCCGCCTTCGTGCATGAATTTTCACGGGTCAAGATGGCGGCAACGAAAGATTTTTGCAACTCGGTCGGCCATATTTGGCTCTAAAGTTAGGTGGGAAAGCCACACGACTTGAGAATAGGAGCACGCGGCATTGACAGAAGTGTTTTAAAGCGAAGCACACCGCGTCGTGGGAGCTGGGGGTGGTCACTCGAAGTGCATACATGACAGGAGCGAGTCGGCGTAGAAACGCGAAGCTAAAAACTAGTTTTCCGCCCACCTCTTGATAGCTGTAATTATGCGTGAGTCCCCTCAGAAGATGCAGCTGCAGCGCTTCCTTTTCTACTAAGGTGCGAGTCCAGAGGGGCGTAGACAAATCTGTAGATTGGAGGGAGGACAAAAGGCAGTTCCCATACAAGGGAAGTGGGAGGTCCGGATGGAAGGCAAGCAAAACCTACTACTATATGAGCTGGATAAGCTTTGGTTCAAGTTACGGTACATCATGTTGCTGCTATTTCTGAAAAATGAACACCTTGCAAATTTCTCAAGCGGACAAACTACGCAGGGCACGCAGCAGCAGAGGCGCATTAATTAAAGCGCACTGCAACGTCCAGGCAACACTAGCGAAGCAGTCGACAGTTAAATGAACATTTCTGTGCCCGCCGGGGTAGCTTTGCTGATATTGCATTCCTAGAGGTCGTGGATTTGATCACAACCGCGGCAGCCGCATTTCGACGCGGGCGAAGTAGAAAACGCACGTGCACCTAGATTTCCGGACAAGTTAAAGGGACCCTGAAACGATTTTGACAATATTGTACAAACGTACTGAGTCGTTACAGAAAGTCCTTCTGATCATTATTTAACGCATATAAGTGCTCCGCGTAAAGCGTGTGATTTATTATAAGATCTTATGGCGTTTTTCACTCGTCGATTCGGAGCAGGATTTTTTGCTCCGCGGCAACGAATCTGAATTTCACTGGTCGATCTGGAGCGGGTTCGCGCGTTCCACTTGTCGTTTCGGATCAACTCACTCCGCGCCGGATCGCTCTCACTTGCTCCGCCGCCGAGACGTGGATTCGGGCGGAAATAGAACGCGCCACATGGCGTCACTTCCGTCTACAAGCGAAATCGGTACCCGGTCGGTACGCACAACATTGTGTTGGGCATAGTTCGCGGAACCGGTATGTGTCACGTGCACGCAGACTTCCTGTGTGATCTCCCGCGGAGCGTTCGTGCGCTCCACTGGCAGACTCGGATTGGTGAAAGCCGAGCGCTCGCTCGAGGATTCAGGCGGCTGCTCCAGATCGACCAGTGAAAAACGCCATTAGAAATGCACATCGCTGCCGATCGCAGCACACTGCACGGAGGAATTTTAAGCCAACCCTACCCATATTATCCAAATCACCTCAATGACGTCAGGGGGGCGAGCTATCCGATTGGCTGACCAGGGCGCGTGATCGATGATTTTTCCAACTTTACGGTAACCAAATGATGTTTGTAATAGTTGGAATGTTAGTTACTTTGTTTTTATAAAAAGAAAGTAACATAGAGGCAATGCACAAGCAAAATTTTTCAGTACACTTAAGCACTTCCTGCACCCAGCAAATGTCGTCTGCTTGTGTTACAACGTGCTCCGACTTTGACGAGAACTCCGCCGTCAGTGTCGGTCTGTCTTTTCGCGAGCGCTATTATTTGACTTTGTTGCATGTTGGACTGCAAACGTAGCGGCTGGCAATATGTCAAGCTTCGACATCGTGTCCCTCTGTGCGCCAGTAGACGAGCGAACTGACTGCAGTGCATCGGAGTGCCGCTATCGGATCGGCGCCTCCATTTGCGCCATCGGATAACAAAATGTTACATCCGTCAGTAACAAAATGTATTCTTCTTTGCTGCTGGTGTAAATTTTTCGCAGGATTGTTGTTGTTTATACGTTGTTTTTGTAAATGTTTAAAATGTTTTACACTTGGTTAGAGCAATATCAGCTCTTTGGCTGGTTAAGCTCTGTGCCCACGGGTGGCTGGACCGTGGAGACCTAATCAGGCAGCTGACGTACGTCTACGGTTCATCAGTTCCTTCATCATCTTGAGTTTATGCTTCCACCCTTTTGTCGAAACGTTCCGCTAGTGTGTGCTTAACCGAATACCAGACACGTTCGCCGCTGCGAAAGAATGCTCGCAACGAACGCTGCTTCAATAGCCCTCGCTTGGTGTGGACGGCCAAGCGGCCAGCGGAGAGGTTTCGCGCGGGCGGGGGGTGTTCCACAACAACCGGGAGTGGACGCTGTGACGTCGCATCGTGATGGAGAACCAGTGAAGGCGGAGCTTAGCAACGATGGCTCTGCGAGCGAGCTGAGAAGGAACAGCATGGCTAGGGAGCAGGGTACCTTGTAATTGCTTGTAGCTTCATTAATACGTAACGCTTCACTTAAATTGTGGTGCGAATGTTCTACTTAAGCTGTACCCTACGCGTCTACAAAATTTGTCTGAACCGCTTCAGGGGCCCTTTAAAGGATATAAGCCTGTCAAAATGAACCCGGAGCCTGCTAGTACGGCGTGCCTCATACTCTAATTCTGGTTTTGGCACGAAAAGCCCCATTAACCAATTCAAGTTTAATACTTCTGCCACAATGGGATGTGCCATGCGAGGCAATGCCTAAGCTTAACCCACTCCGAGGTTATGAAATGCGGCGCACAACTATGCCTCAAGGAAACCCCTCTCCCTGTGTGTTCTGCGCACTACACAGACAAACAGCAGTGGTGCACGCAAGGTAAAGTTAAATACCAACTCATCAGTCTCGTGATAAACTAAACGTTGCCGAAATTAAGCTTTCGTCATTAACATCGGCGCTAATTATCATCAATCAAAGCATCCAGGACAGAATGCATCGCTTAAATCTATTCCCACACTGCGTGGGATATGCATAAAATGTTCGTTCTCTTCCTTTCTTTTCTTTATATTTAACTATGTTGCGAGTAAAAGTCCATCTGTCATCCGAAGTTGTCGAGCCTAGACTTTACGCATACGTGCCTTAGTATTGTGATAGTGCCTATGATAGCCGTCTACCTATGATAATAACCAAGAACCTGCGTCAGCGCACAAGTTGCAGACGCTGAGAGTCTAGCACGAACTGGAATCGCTTGCCTGCTACCTTGAATGATTCACTGTATGGAGGCAACTTGAGCATATGGGCATCTGACTCAAGTACTCATTGAAGCCGTTCATTAAAATCCACAAGCTTGTCTAACGCTAATATTTATATCTTTCGAAGCAGAGGCATAATTATTTCACACGAGAAAACTGCTACATTTTCTTTTACAAGGAATTGCCTCTATAAGTTGGTGATAGTGCGTTGTAGTCGCAGCTCCCGAAGCGCACACAAAATACCTCTTGCATAAAAGTTGGCAGCCAGCGGTTTTCGCGTTTCCTCAAATGAACGGTGAAATCGCGACGAACACCGGTGGCGCGTATTTACGCTGGTGCTTTCACAATAAGGGTTCAACGCCCCGGGGTGCATATTGAGCGAAGTTAAAGCGAACGGAAGCGTTTGATTTCTTTTTGCGTCGCCGAGAGGGCGATGTTACCAGCTGCCAGTGTAACGTCGCGTCCCCGCACTTGAGATGCAGATCGCAGGCGTCAGCATCGCCGTCAACAATTCCGCACCTGGCTTCGCAATCCGGTGGTCCCAACATTACCGGCCCTTTGGACGGACGGGCGGCCATTTCGTTCTTGCAAGTGGCCACTCCGGCGCACCTGTAAGACTGTCGCTTCTAGTAGCACACTCGTTGGAAGTCGGTTGCGGGTCGGTACTGCATGTTTCCGACAAGGCGATGATGTCTGCTTTCGGCATTGCGCAATTCACTTCAATGTATGGGGCGTGTAGACTGAACATTGAAGGACACGATTGAGACGTATCCCGTTCTTGCCGACCGTTGGAGCTTATCGATTGTGTGATCAAGTGGTTAATTACCGCTTATTTAAAAAAACTATCCCGTCACGAAGCGTTCGATTCGCGGTACCACTTCGATGCTTTAATGTAAAGTCATTCTTTCAATTTATTAGGTAGAAGCCTTCAACAGCGGTGGCACGCAATAGTGCGACGTACACGAGCCGCAGAGGGTGCCTCTTATCCCATTTGTGCGCAGCCGATGATTTGTCGATGGCCATTGCATTGGCTTGTACAAGGGGAAAGCTGACCCTCTCGCAAGTAACGTTATCGCGCATGTACGAAGTTACGGTCACATTTCGCCTGGATATGGGAACCCACTGGGGTCGTATTGCAGGCTGGCGCACTCTAGCGTGTTTTGCCTTGGCCTTTGTGACGGCACCCGCAGATGCACCGGTAAACCCCCGAGTCACAGACGCTGTGGATAGTCGTTCTTGTTATTTCCTATGTAGCTTAGTACAGCCGACTTTGCCACGGACTAAGTCGCCTTTGTTGACTGTTACGATGGAACGTTTTCCAATGTTCAACCTGAGTTCTCTGCGCACAGAACACAGGGCATGTCGTTCATTCACTCACTCTACAGGAGAGACCTGAAGAAAGCATTGCTCATTTTCAAAGGTTTTTGGCGGCGCAATTTCGTGCCATCGCGTCACGTTAGGTGAAGTGCCATGAGCGCCAGAAGTGTAAGGTTATTCACCCCTTTCTTGACTGCGTCGGTTTGACTGTGTCGGACTGATTCGGTTGAACCCTTTTCCTTCCTCCTCCCTGGTCAGTCGTTGCTGTCACATGTGAACACGGAGGCAAGCGCGGCAGTCCCTGCAATGCTTCTGCAGGGGGAGGGAGGGGAGTCACGCCTAATTACGGCGTCCAGAGCGCATTGTGTACCCGCTATGTCGAAACGTTGCTGACGTCACCTACCTTGCCTCCTGCACCCCTGCCGTACCCTCTCGCACCCCTACCAGGAATAACATTGCCTACATTGAGCGGTTTTCCTTATCTAATTGGCTCTCAAAAAGCGAGGAGTACGCTGAAGTTGAGAGGCTTTCGATGGGGCTCAGCCAGTGCAGAGAATACAGATAACCATATAACGGCACTGGCGCTGGCATCCGCGATTGGTCCGCTTCCCCAACGTGATGAGCACTGGTTGTGCTCATCACGTTGTCACAGAGACGCGCTCGTGCCACTGATCGCGCGATCGTCGTGCCGGGCGCGTTCGGATATGTTGGCGGCGCCACTGCGTCGTACCATCGGTTGCACTATGGGCGCTGGTTGTTCTCAACAACCTGACGTAACGTGTGCGCGCGCTGACGCTACGTCGGACTACATTCAGCCACACAAAGGGCAACTCCGGTGTTTTTTAAACCAGATAAGACTATTTTGAAGTAGTATTGAAAGCCGCTGGCGTGGTTCAATTTGCATAGAAATCGAACAACAATTTAAGTAACCCATAAACGTAATACTGGAACGGGTGCCTGCATTGTGTAACGTCAAGATGAGTCGATGACGTCAGATCAGACACTACCACAGTGTAAACACGCATAGTACAGCGTAAACGCGTGGTAGACACGCAATACACGTGGTGCTGACGCCAAACAAGCGCAGCTGATGGCCGATGACATGTCCTGACGTGATTGACAGACAACGTGATTTCAGCGACAGTGGCGGCGTAGTCTTTCACGTCAGAAACAGGGGGTGGCTAGAACTCGCGACCAGTCTTCAAAATTCATTTTAAGTAAACCTAAATGTCTTGCAGCCATATTGTTTGGCACCGGTCGAAAACCAGAGTGCAAAAGCGAGCGTATTTTCAAACTTTTATGAACAGAGATGGACACCGAGAAATCGACAGTGTTGACCTTTAAGGATTTCCATCAGTCACTGTCGCAGCAGAGGGAAAGGCCGACGCACGCAGAGACACCGCCGGCGATTGCCTCAGTGAGGAAGGATTGGGACCGATTGGGACCTTCCCCCACCCTATGTCACTCTTGCGTATAATTATTCGCGTCACGACACTGCCGGTTATTCGCTGTTCTTTCTGCTGTTTGGCCGAGAACCCACATTGCTACTGGACGCATCCCTTCCATCCGCCGCAGCAGAGACCACCGAAATGCACTTGACGCCATCATGAGGGCAGGGCAAGCACGCGAAATTGTCCGCGCTCGCCTCCTGAACTCGCAAAAAGAGCAACGGCGTTTGTACGATTGCCAACACAGAGACGTCCACTTTTCGCCTGGATCTCTGGTACTCCTGTGGTCCCCGACTCGTCATGTTGGCCTGTCAGAAAAACTCCTGTCTCTGTACACAGGCCCATATCGAGTGCTGCTTGCCGTGACTCCAGTTACGGACCAAATCGCCCCAGTCAGTACCAGTGCCTCATCTACCTCGAATTTCACTGACGTTGTGCATATCGCACGCCTCAAACCATATTACTCTCCTGTTATCACCACTGTTTAGATGCACCGGGACGGTGCTTCTGCGACCGGGAATAATTACGCTGCGATGAGGTTTATTCTCGTTCACGACGTCGTGGAACGCTAGGCAAAACAAGGCACTGCAAGGGCTGTCCGAAGCACGGGGTCGCTCGAGATCACGGCACGGCCCTTCGTCTTCTTCTTCAGACGGCACATACACAGGGGCGCGTCTGCTTCATTACAATGCATGCATATTGAATGTTTCTTATGGACGATGCACGCGGGCGCCCTGACAAAGACGACGAACGCTCTCTGGCTCTCTAGCTGTCGGCTGAACTGGCCAGCGCTGCTTTATCCTTAGTAAACATGCATTGTAAGTAGTCTCCACTCCTTAATCCTTTTCCTTAATCCTTTCACACGGCTCATAGGCCGTGTGAAATTTCTGGCCCAGTCGATGCTTAAGAAAAAGAAAGCGGTACATCTTCGCAGCGTTTCTTGCCTTTTATATACATGGCCCATGATTGGCGATAATCTTTCCCTTTGTGGTCAAAACATGCTATACAACAAAGCTAACATCCCTTGAGGTAAACGCGCTCGTCATCTTTCACTGTGAAGCAACTGTTTACTCGCTAAATCTTTCGTGCACCTTTTTGTTTTCTCTTCTTCTACGCGCAGGTTATACGATAGACGACTGAAGGACTGCTTTCAGGGGGCAGCACAGCGTTTCGCCAATCAAGCGGCCTGTGAAGCATGTCTGAATCCTCGCAAGCTGTGGCCACCAAACGTGCACCCGACAAAGTCAGCACCGACTGGAGTGCGCTGAACATCCCGTGCACCAAGAAGGATGGTGCCAGCTGCAGCTTAATGAAGCACCGTCGTGAGTTGAACAAAGTCCTTCTCGGTGTTTGCCTAGAGCTTGCGGAAGATGGGCGAGGAAAGAGCAGAGGTGCCGTCCTAGTCGAGTGTGACCAGGCATACGCTTGCGGGTTCACTGAACACGGCCTGGAGCATGTCTCGCGCGAAGCGAGGGCACTGGATCTCGCCGAGCGTCTACTCGCCGAGCATCGCTGCATCACAGCGATAAAATTCAGGCCCTTTTTGATGGGTCGCGCTTCGATGCGTTCCGCAATTATCACCTCTCCACGACCCAATCTTTCTCGAAACGCTCAATCCTATCCCTCAGCGTGGAAATGTCGCCTTCAATGTCAGCGAGATCGAGGAGGAATGGGGACTCGACTTGCCCATGCCTGGAAGGTCACTCGGATTAGGCATGGATCATCTGACAGCGCTCGACGTGTCAGAGGTTGAAATGAGCGATAATCACGCATGTTGGCTGATACGGGAGCTCACTGAAAACAAGAGCATCACTGAACTCAGTGTCTCACAATGGGTGTTCGGCTACCGCGACGAAGCCTCCAACGCCCTGTTCGCCAGATACCTCGCCAAAGAAGACTGCGTGCTGCGCAAACTGACTCTGAAATCGGAGGCCTTTTACTACAGAGGGTTGCCCCTGAGGGAAATCGTCGATGCAGTCTGCAAGATGAATACGTTGGAGGAACTGAACGCAGACATCGAGACGACCAGCGAAGTATTGTAAGTATAGCTTATAATACTTCGTAATGCTTTGACAGCACTCGAC
The DNA here is from genome assembly GCF_038994185.2 of Dermacentor albipictus. Taxonomy (NCBI): domain Eukaryota; kingdom Metazoa; phylum Arthropoda; class Arachnida; order Ixodida; family Ixodidae; genus Dermacentor; species Dermacentor albipictus. The sequence goes on along the minus strand of NC_091829.1, from coordinate 86,445,517 downwards.
GTGTCAGAGGTTGAAATAAGCGATAATCACGCATGTTGGCTGATACGGGAGCTCACTGAAAACAAGAGCATCACTGAACTCAGTGTCTCACAGTGCGTGTTCGGCTACCGCGACGAAGCCTCCAACGCGCTGCAAGCCTCCAAGCATTACGAAGCATCGCTTCGTAATGCTCGGTAGCATTACGAAGCGATGCTACCAAGAGGGCATCTCGCAGCATGCATTACGGGAATTTGGCTGCTTCTCCCTGCAATGTCCAACATGTCATATAAGAAAATTTGAAGCATCATACATAGTGTGAAATGTAATTTAAAGGGCACAACGTAAAGCAATGCCTATATTATTGTATTTCATGAGCTGTAGCAAGATTTTCAATTAGTGAGAGTTCAGCGAACAAATTATTAATTGTATATTTTCCCAACAGTTTGTTTAAGCTAACGAAGATTTTTTTTTGAACGAAATCGCTCTTCATGACTTGAAATAAAATGGCACATGTTGTTTTATACAAGGTGTCTTAGCGAACATCTTCAAAATATTTTAAACGTTGCCTGTGACGGATAACTCAATTCTAGTTTTTGAGCAGGTCTAATCGAAGCGGCCGACACTACTTGCACAAGAAATTGAAATCCAAAATTGACTAATTAACAAGAAATCACTAATTACCTTCAACTAATCGTCGTATGACCCATATTGCATTTTACAAGTTCTAGCAGGGGACTTCGCAAGGTGCATCCACTTTGAACGAATTTTGAAGGTGACACCAGTTTCCAGATATAAATTCCCGAACTTCGCGGAGAAATACATTGGAGTTCCAGTTACTTGTGTGCTTCAGTGCATGAAACGACGTTATGTTAACAATTTAACCCAGCTCATAAACTAGAATTGTGATATCTGCCACAGGCAACTTTTACAAATTTTCGAAAGTGTTCGCTGAAACACCCTGCATTTCCTTGAAGTCGAACTAGGATTGGAAATTGCGTGCTTATGAACGCGATTTAGGTCACTGCGAGTTTAGTTATTTTCTTGGACTTTGTACTGTCATTTGTTGAGATTGCCACAGGTGTCGTGTATTCAAGCTCGTGTTCTATTCGTTACTCTAGACGACAGCAGTGAACGGTCATTAGCCAAAATTGAACTTGCCCTTAAAAAGATACGAAAACGCTCTTTTTAAGTGATTGTGATTACGCATAGTTTTCAAATGAATACTAGTAATTGCGAAGAAAAAGGATGAGCACCGCCAGAGAAAAGACCAAGCTTGGTTGTGGTTGAAGCTTGTGCCGGAACCTCAGCCCCTCATATCGATATGACCTCATGGATATCAAAATGCCTTTTTTTTTTCACTGACGCTGTTTCATTGACGAGACAGTTGTCGACACCTTGTGTATCTTTTGAAATATGATGTGGTCCTTATTTCTTCAACATAAATTCTGTTGTACACGTTCAGAAACGTCGATTTCTGTTTCTTGCAGTTCAATGTATTGGAGCTCTAAATAACTTTTTTACTTGAGGCATTATTTTTCAACAACTATATTTTTTTCTCCATATGTGTTTCCAGCATGAGCATGGTCACCCTCTTCGCCGAAGTCATCCCACATAGTGCCACACTACGCCGGCTGAGGCTACCTTCGACGTCATGCGAATGTCTTGCGTCATTCTGGAATCCATATCTCCAGCTTCCGGATCACCAAGCCGCGAAGTACATGGAGTCCTTGTGCCAAGCCCTACAGAAACAGAACTCGGTGCTCAGCCGGCTCTGCATCGACATGCGGACTTTCAGAGAAGCAGATTGCAACGCCTTCTTCCATGCAGTCGCAGGCAACAAGGCACTGAAGACGGTGGTCGTCAACACCTTGCCCTGCATCGACAGACTCGGCAGCGTCTCCAGAACTATCCGGGAGCGGGGACTCGATGACCGCGTTGTCGTCAAGGGACACTGCGAGCACGACAACACAAGGCAGCTGCAGCAGTGCCCGCAAATCTGCAATGCAACCATCAATGCGGAGATTCCAATTGCCAACGTCCCGCGCTCGATAATCCCATCTTTACGTGTTGTCAGTGGTTGCCATCACATAACTTCGCTGCGGGTTGTATGCTATAGCTGCGAACGCAATGAATATTCCGCCTTGGCAGCATATATAAGGGGCTCTACCGCGCTCACTGAGGTAGAAATAGAGCTGATTCCCACGCCTATCCTTTGGAAAAGCCCGGAGCTTCGGGAAGCCGAGGGAGAACTGGTGTCAGCTGTCGCTTCTAACACCAAGCTAGTCAGAGTCAACCTCAAGGGTTTGAAGCTGTCATACGACGACTTGAAGGTGCTCGCGCGAGGCGATAGCAGGAGCCTCAGCCTCACCGAATTCGCCGCGACTTCTGCGTGGATGTTTTACGAGAGGCGTGCTAAACAGGTGCGTAGCTGTCCTGTACACGAGACCGAAGCGTTCCTCGAAGCATCCGACCCCAAGGACGGCGCGCTGGCGGACATCATGGTATGACTCTGTCCTAACATCTTTTTTGTCTGTTCGCCATAACAAGGAAAGTGATAACCTACTAAAGACAACGCACGCATAGGACTGTTCACATTGAATCTTCTATGGAAGTTACTAGGCGCAACTCTTGATTGTCATTAGCATATTGTGTCCTAAACGCCACCATTGTCCTTGATCTGCGCATATTCGCAGAGACTAACAAAACTGCTTTGAAGACAGAGTACTTACCTATATAGAAAGCTAAATGGTGCCATAAGGGCGTCGCAAAGATGCTCGAGGCTACAAGTAGCTGCTGACAAATGTACGTATTATCCATGATTCACATGTTAGCTGAATGATGAAGATTTCCCTGTGGGAGACTCCTTAAGACTTACGGAAATAATCTTGGTACCAACTAGTCGGACAGGTCGACTAGTTGCTTGGTCGTTGACACATAGGACTTCGACACACTGCGCCTTTCTTTTCGTGCAGCTTTTCAACTAATGAAGTGCATTGTTAAGTCTCCCATATGCAAAATACTCCCTCCGGCACTTGAATGAATGAATGAATGAATGAATGAATGAATGAATGAATGAATGAATGAATGAATGAATGAATGAATGAATGAATGAATGAATGAATGAATGAATGCTTTATTTAGACAATACATTGTCTGGTATGTAGGAGCTAAAGGCAGATGCAATGCCTCACAAAGGCCCCCGTAACCGTACATTGCTCAGGGGTTGGAACATCATGAAAATACAGTGGAACAACGTAGAAACAAGAAAAAAAATGTATGCGGCAAGCAATCAAGGATACAAAGAAGTAAGATACTTACACTTTATACGTAATATATCATCACTAATGCGCGAGAACATGGAAATATTTCGACAAGCGAATAATACGTATATGTGTTAAAAAACCTTCTATAGCAAATAGGAGAAAAATTGTAAAAGAAGAAACGACTAAAATAAAAAGAAAAGTTATCGAGACCGCAAGTACCGTTAAGTACCATTGGGAACTTAGCATAAAATAATTCCTAACATTTTTTTTTATACTATAAGCAGATCTGCATTCCTGAATCATAGTAGTGATTTCTGGATTATAATTGAGGAAATGAGGTACTAGGTAGGCGAGTGTCTGAGTACCATATTTGGTTCTAAACATAGGCGTTCTAAGTCTGTTATGCCTAACGTGATATTGTGAGTGGTCGAATTACAAAAATGTGGACAGGGTATTTGGGTCATGCAGAATTTCCCTATGTGTATACATAGCGAGCCTTAGTTGGAATAGATGATCCATTGTGAGTATGTTTAGCTTGAAAACGTTTGGTGCAGTGCGGTCACTACGTTGAAGGCTTTCTATGCAACGCACAGCTCTTTTTTGTAGGATTATTAACCTATCTAAATTTGCCTTAGTAGTTGTATCCCAGATGAGTAGACAATAGTGTATATGCGAATGAAAAAGAGCACAGTATAGCAGTAGTTATATCCATTTTGGCACCAAGGTTCTGGTACTATACAGCATAGAAATTGACCTGCACATATTTGCATGTATCTTGTTTACATGGTGCGTCGAGCTAAAGTTTTCTTCAAAGACGACACCTAGAAACTTATAAGTAGAAACCCGTTCGATAGCACAATTCTTTCATCTAATACAGGTACTATAGTCATCAGTTTTGTTACGGCTTTTTAAAATAATATACTTAGTCATTTGTACATTTCATTGAAGTTGATTACAATGCAACCAGTTTGATAGATTAGTTAACCATCTATTAGCTGCCTTTTCAAGTTCAAATAAGTGTTTACTTGTAAAAAAAATACTTGTGCCGTCTGCATTAACAACTATGTCAGGAGTTAATGGTACGTTCACAAGGTCATTTATATAAAGAATAAAGAAGAATGGTCCAAGGATAGAGCCTTGCGGTACGCCATACTTTATCCGCTGTAATTGGGAACGGTAACCTTTTAGGCTAGTAAATTGCACCCTGTTGGATAGATAACTACCTATCACATTTATTACCAAACCTCTAACACCGTAGTGTGGGAGTTTGCGAAACAAAATGTGATGTTTAATAGAATCGAACGCATTTTTAAAGTCTAGAAATAAACCAAGAAGGTATTGCTTATTATCAATATCATTAACTATTTTTTATTTAATATCTAACAGCGCTGTTTCAGTTGATTTCATTTCACGAAGCCAAATTGCTGTTTGAAAAGCATTTGGGGGTCGCCAATAAACTTCAATAATCGTGATTTTAATGTATATTCTAACACTTTATAAAATAAAGGTAGCACAGATATAGGCCGATAGTTATTCAAGTCATTATGAGAGCCACCTTTGTGAATGACTACTACTCTGCCTATCTTCATCCCTTCAGCAAAGTTACCCGTAGTGAAAACTTTATTGCAGATATGTTAAAGTGGGCCACATAGTAATTCAGCAACATGTTTAATAGGGTCAGCCTTAATATTGTAATGATGTTAGTAAAACAACGATATTTATTAAAGGCGAACTTGTGCCCACAAGTAAATGTGACTGCGGTCGCGAAGAAGTCCGCGGCAGTCGCGTTCGCAAAACTGGGCTCGAACCGTCTTCCACTTCTCCTCGCGTGACACCTCGTGCGCGTGGCGCATGCGAGCCGGGTCCAACTGGCTGCCCGTGCCACGAAGATCGCTGCCTGTTGTTGCTGAACAACACCGCTGTACGGCGTGCACAGTACCCAATGCAAAGGGCGCGCAACTTGAATGTCACCAAGTTTGTCGTGGCATTATCCCCCTCCTTACCGCACCGGCCCGATGCATGAAAGGAAGTAGGGGTTCCTGTGGGCTTTCACCTTTCTTTTTGTTGTTGTTGTTCATGACCTTTCCTGGTGGGGTTTCATGCGGACAACATGCACAACTTCCGTGGAGTTGCACCGTCTTGGGCTTTCGTGTCCAGCGGATTTCACTTCGTAAGTGACGTCGCTTATGCGACGAAGTATTTCGTAAGAGCCGAAGTATCGGCACAGAAGCTTTTCAGACAGTCCACGGCGTCGCACTGGGGTCCATACCCACACCTTGTCACCGGGCTGGTAATGAGCTTCACTACGGCGCTGGTTGTACCTAAAACCCCTCAATCTCCCAAAGTAGCGCCATTCACTTCTCTCCTCCTCCGCTCGGCGCGGCCTCGACGGTGGCGCCGCCGGCAGTGGGCCTGCCGTAGCAGACGACGGCTAACACGCTACGGGAGGAAATCTGCGGAAAAGTTCGTTCGAGTCCTGCGGAGCAGTTTTTTCAATCTAGATCTTGCTTTGTCAGTCGGTAACTGGCCTTAAGAATGTCGTGTCGGCTTTGCGGAAGAAATAGAGAAAAGCACCATTATTCAAGGCGTATTTAAGGCGTAAAGCGCGCGCACGTTGAAAGTTCGTGTTGCTGAAACACGACACAAGCACGCGGTGTGCTCAGACACGCGAGTAAATTACCAGAGTTTCAGGTTTTGACAGCGCGAAAGTATGTGCACGTGGTTTCGTAGGTTAATTTACGTACCTGCAGGATGCTTTTGTTCGGCCGGCGCGTGAGAGATTCCGACTGTCTGCGGTCAGCAATGCCTGGCAGCAGGGCCGTTTCTGTTCCGCGCCTTTTACAGATGTACGTAGCTCATGCACAGGTTGTGGTGGCCATGAGCAACGTTTTCACACATAGGCGGTATAGATAATTTTAACAACTTACCAGCATATGAAATCGTTATTTATTTATTACAGTGCAAATGGTTAGAATTTGATAGAAAAGAAAGAAGGAACTTGATGGGACAACTGGAAAGAGGTTCAGAAAATAATTATCCCCCTCCCTCATTGGCACCAGCAACACTTTTGTTGAAGTGCTAATTTTATCTCTGTATACTACGTGCGTCTGTATTCTTTTGCGTTGTAAGTTTTCACAAGGAAGCAGTGTTGCGTTAACTGGAACAGTCAAGGCACACAAGACAGAAGAAAAGTTGATTCTTGGGTTTTACATCCCAACACCACGATCTCATAAGGCACGCCATAATGGGGGCTCTGGATTAATTTTTTTTGCAGCTGGGGTTCTTTAACGCACCCCCAATGCACTGGACACGGGCCCGTTTTGACACGGGCGTCAAAAGAAGAGGTTGGAGGAGCCGTGTCACTTAACAAAGCCGCGCGTTCTTTGCCACTTGCTCGAAGTCAGCCCGCCCGATCTTGTGAATCCACACTTTTCTTCGTTTTGCGTTGCGCCCGGCGGATGGTAAAACAAAAAGCTTTTTGCCGTCACTGGGTCTGTTGTGGCAACCGTAGGCGCAGCAGCACGGCATCGCAATTAAGCACTCGGCCCTAACACATTGTATAAAACTACCGCGCTCCTTCAAACCGCCTGCCGTACTTCGTCGCGGAGGCCCAAAAATGGGGGTCGCAGGCCCAAGATTGGGGGTCCCAGCGCGCTGGAAAGAAAAGATATACAAAAGCGCGGCGCCTGCTCTGCGCCGGACAGAAAAAAATATACAAAAGCGCGGGGCCCGCTTTCACGTGACACAGATTGGCCAATGGGGGAGCGGAGGAGGCTGGGGCGACAGGAGGAGTGGAGGAGGAAGCGCCTGGGTGAGCGGGGTGGCGGAAAGATCTAAGAATGGCGCTACTTTTGGAAAATTGAGGGGCTTTAGTTGTACCGGCTGGAGTCGATGCGTTGTTGGTGGCGTATTCGGTACCTTGCCATCTGTCGTGCCTGCTCGGCTCGTTGCAAGAGATCACCTAGGTCAGATGACTTATGGTTTTCTTCATCTAACGGCAACATAGCATCCAAAGTTGTGGTTCCTGCTCGGCCGAATACAAGTTCAAACGGGGTGACTCATGTTGTTTCCTGAACGGCCGTAATATATGCGAAGGTGATGTATGGCAAAATTGCGTCCCACAGCCTATGTTCAACGTCGACATACATCGAAAGCATGTCGGTCAGTGTTCTGTGTAGGCGTTCAGTTAAACCGTTTGTCTGAGGGTGGTACGCCGTAGTTTTCCTATGATCAGTATGTGTCATTTGCAACAAGCATTTCATTAGGTCCGCAGTAAAGGCCGTTCCACGATCGGTAATAACAACTGTAGGAGCGTCATGCCTGAGCACGATATTGTGGACAAAGAATTTTGCAACTTCGACAGCCGTTGCATTTTACAGGGAATCAGTTTCTGCGTAACGGGTCAGATAGTACGTGGCCACCACTATCCACTTTTTGCCTAAAGATGATGTTGGGAAGGGTTCAAGGAGGTCCATACCGACTTCTTGGAATGGGGCTTTTGGTGGCTCTATACACAGTAAAATAATTTACACCCTTGATGGTGAGAATTGCGACTCATAACACCCTTGAAGGGTGTTTTCATTCAAGAAACATCCCATCATCATGACTTTTTGCGAAGCATAGGGAAGTTCTAGGTGCCATAACACCCTTTTACCCACCGAAAGGGTGCACTGACTAAGAATATTGGGGGTGGGTGCAAGGGTGTTTTTGTTTGTTTTTATCACATACACAAACATACAGTTGCACGAAGAGACGGCGTGTCCCACGGCACTAAAAACCAGTGGCGGATCCAGAAATGTGCCCTCCCCTACCCCAACCGCTTCCCCCCGAGACATGTCGGGCTTTCAGTGCCGACAAAACTCCTGAAGAGAGTCCTCCTCCGTTTCACTGTCTGTTTTGATAAGCCCTTTTTAAATATGTCCTGCGAAAAACCTGTTGCTGAAGCACTACTATCTACTATGTCACAGTGTTCCAGGTGGCACACAGTTCTTAAATGTCGTCACGCACAAATTCTGAGGAATCCAAAAGCGCGCACCTACTTTTTCTAGTATTGAGTATTTAACCAAAAGAAAAATGTTCAAAATGTTTTCAGCACGGCAGAACTAGTGGAGCTCTTGCTTTTGGGACGCCAGGAATCTAGCAAAATGAATAGGCCACGTGACAGCATGCAGCTGGACGCGCCACAATTGCTCTAAAGCAGTGCGGTCGTCTAGGTTTCTTTCAAGCATGACAAAACAGGCAGAAAAGTGTGCGACGAACCATACGCGGACAAAAGATACGCCGATTCGAGAAGCTTTGACCCCACCTGACCTTCTTTCGCCGAATCAATAACCCCAATTCGTTCTGCTTCTCTCAAGTTTATAAACAAGGTAGGTTCGTTGGCAAACTTGAACCTTCTCACCCACCACAATGCTTTGCTCAAGCAGCATCTGCGGAAAGAGCCGTGCAAAACGCTCATGGCTTCGCGTCTGCGTCAATTTACGATGCTGGCTGTACAAAAAGAAACTGTTAAGTTTGTAGTTGTATAGTAAGGGAAAGTTCTACTGGCTTACAAACAGCTGCCTGAACGGAGTGCTCAAAAAGAAAGGGAGAATAATCTAAGAAAGTATAGAGAACTAACGTACAACTTGCGATGCATAAAGTATTTACAACACCGACTAACAGCGGTATTTACTCAAATATTTCCCCTCCCAAACTGGCGACAGTATTATTGCATGCATGAATAGGATATTAAGCCAATCATTGCAGATATAACGAGATTCCAGAAATTGGAGGGGAATTTGCAGACCCATCTTTGTTCACGGAACAGTGGTGAGCCATTTTTCAAGTGTGCGCGCTACTGCCCACCTGCCAAGTACGTTCGCGATGTCTTGGCATATGCAGACCCGTCTCGCGAGACTCGCCCGTCTGCCCTCGCTAGACGGGTAGGACAGATGCACATGCTGAATACGGGAAAGAAATACTTTGCAGAATGAAATTGAATTTTGTCAAAACACCAGAGCTCTGGATTGCAGGTTACAGCGTGCACAGGGGCGTTCTGCCAGATTTTAAAACGAATCTTTCTATGCCTCCTCCCTCACTCTTTCCAATTCTGCTGCTGCTGCTGCTGCTGCTGCTGCTGCTGCTGCTGCTGCTGCTGCTGTCACTGGCTTGCCAGCCGCGTCGGTGGGTAGTTTACGGGCGTGCATAATGAACATGAGAGGGACGCGAGGAAGGCGTGTGCGAGTCCTTTTAGCGAGAACTTTGTGGGCATCGCTACAATACTTCTTGGACCCCTTTGGCCGTCACAATGCCCACTGAAACACCCTGGCCATCGACACAATGCCCTCTGGAAGACTAATTACGCGTTAGCCCCCTTCTGCCCACCCCAACCCACCGCAAAAGTAGTGCAGAAGGTGCAGCACTTACTTTTTTGTACTCACATGCAACAGCGCAGAGGAGAGACAGTATGATACTAAGGGGAGACAAGAGAATGCTTAAAGCCAACACCCAGACGAAATGTCATCACAGTTCCCACACTTTACCAAGAAATTGTTGTTGTCATTCAATAGCCTTTACCACAGCTGTACCCTCGCCGAGCAAAGGGGTTCGGCGATGGTATAGGCACAGCTATTGAATAGGAACAATACTAAATTGCTCTGCTCGTGGTAGTTTGAGGGCGAGAGTAGTTGGGTTGAAAATGACTTGTCTACCGCATGCACAAAATACCTCGATTGTGAATATATCTTCCTCATTACCCGTCAAACTGCTATTATAAGCAACTGCAGTAAGACAAAGACCGACATCAGATTGTAAGCGACAACTCACGGGGCTGTCCTCCAAAGGGGAGTCGTTATATTTGTTCTTTCTTTTGAGCGGTCATCGGCCGCACTTGCTCACCCGCTCTTAAAAAAAAGAAAGAAAAAAAAAATCCCGAGATCTGGATTCGCTTCGGTTGCACTTTCACGACACCACGCAAAGACTTCGTACTTGGAAACTTAAGGTTTTCGTGTAGTTCTGCACATGTGAAATTTCGTGGTGTCGCCTATACGTGGTGTCGCCTATACGCCTATATAAAAGTACTTTTATATCTGCCGTTCGTCCAAGCTATTTAAAATTTGCGTGAGCACACCAGTTCAGAAATATGAGCATTGTGAACTTCTTGAAAATGCCAATTAAAGCTTTTTTTTTCTCTCATTCTCTGCGCATAAAAGAAAAGACAGACTCGCAAGTACCTCTGTATCTTATAAAATCAGGAAGGGCCACGTCTCTTTACAAATGAACGTCCAAGCAAACAAACAAAAAAAAAGCATCGAGAAATAAATTCACTTACACGCAGTTACCAGCCCACCTTTGCCCCATTTGATTTGATATCAGCCCATGTTTCTGGGAATAAATTTCCAGTGAAACTACCCGTAAACACAGAAAATGGCTTAGAGATAGCGTAAAATAAATAGCTTTGAAAGTAATACACACACGTAGTTTAAAAGAATATTTGTTTTTATGCCTTGAAAACGAAACCGAAATTGAAATAACTTCCCCCGACGGGTGTCGCCGCTATCGCCGCTACGTCATTTCCTACGTCTCGCGGCGGGCCGGCGGGCCGTCGGGTGCATGTGTGTTCTCCGTGACATTCTTGAAGTTGTGAGTAATTAGATTGTTTTTTGCTGCGTTTAGGTTGTACCACCTCGTTGTTCTCGCGTACTTTTGTGCTCATCGACGCGAAGTGAGCGTCCGGAGTGAAGACGCGATTGTGCGTGAGAAAGAAGGGCAGCAGCGGCCTACGACATCGGTGTTTCTTTGTGACAGTGTGTTTACTACGCCTACGACGGCCGTCATTCGTGGCGACGAAGAAAACATCTTCCATTCGGCCTGAACAGTGATGAAGTGGACGTTTTGTTCTTCGGCGGAATCCATCGTCAACATCGTCCATCCACTACGCAATCGAATTGGTGTGCCCACAGTACACATCGTGGCAGCGCTCCGCCTTCAAACCGAGGGCCTTTTGCAAGGCGCATGAACTGCTCATATAAAAGGTACGTACGTAGCCACGTTCAGCGTCGCGTTTTTATGGTGCGTCATTGTGGTAGTAATCTTCGCGCAATTTATTTAAAGGACAGCACAACGTGTGTTGGATGCGAGTGTTGTATATGTACTCCAGGCGTAGCCTATGGGCACCGAATGTGAAAAAGAAAAAAAAAATGAATGTTTCATTGTTCACGTGACCTCAACTAGAGTTGTAGAGAATTAAGTACTGCTACGCGTCAGTATCCGGCGCAGGCAGGTAAATAATACTTTGGTTTGGCTAATTAGTTCATTCTGTTACTAAAGATGGGCGCGTACTTATACCGGTGTCACACGGCCACTTTCGATCACGATTGAGCCTGTTCTGGATCGAAATTTTCGACCGCGATTGGCCCCCGTCCGCCGATTGTGCAACGAGGCCAAACGCCTCCAGAAATTCGATTCCAGTCAGGATCGATCGCGGCCAAAAGTATGCAGTGTGACAACCGTATTAAATGTCGCTTGCGTACTTTCACTCAATTGTTATTGTTCTTTTTTTTGTGTCGGAGGTCCCGTGGTAGGTAATGGCGCAGGCAGCTTGCAATGCTTGTGCTTTCATGACTAGAACTAATGCAAAACAAAAGAACCACGACCGTCCCGGCTATGTACTTATCCTTCGCTTTAAGTTGTGCTCGTTTGTTCTAGAAGCTCTTGTGCTGTTGCGGATGAACGCATGGTTGCGCTATTTGTTTATAAATTTATCTTTTTGTATAAATAAGCACACCGAGCCTAATCAATTTTTTTCTCGTCCTTGAACTCGTTTCTTGGTTTCACGCAGGCATGCTTATTACTACTACAATTTGTTTTCTTGTTGTGTGACTGAACCCTGCCTAAGGCGTCCTGTCAGTTGTCAACAGTATTTCTGAAATGAATTGCACTGAGCGTCCTACGGTTAGCGTACGTTTCACTACCTTGTTTTAATGTCTAGTTATAAAGGGTATGGTTATTGTAACTATTCTTGGCATTTATATATGTAATTATTAAGCTGGTAAATGCTTAATTGTATTTGCTGTTTCGAGAGGTTCTTTTATTGAGTGGTCAATCTCGGGTGGTATTAATGGTGGGTTGTTTTCTTGTGCCCATGCAGTTACAGTCAGCATGAAGCAGTTGCATGGGAACCGACTGGCTGTCTTGGGCCTACACATTGCTGAAAAGACAGTGAAGACGTCTGAGCTGACAGGTATACTTTTTTCATCACAATTGGCCTACATATTTTTTACAGGAGGATGAAGACCTCCCCCAGTGAGTTCCAATTACCCCTGTCTTGCGCTAGCTGATTCAAAGTGAAGCGTGCAAAATTTTTTGACTTCATCATAGTCTACTTCTCTACCGTCCTTGACTACCCTTCTCTTCTCTTGGCATCCATTTTGTAACTCGAATGTGCCACCGGTTATATGCCCTATGTATTACATGGTTGACGAAGGCACTTTGGTTAGTTGGTGCTCATTGCAGACTTGAGACATCAATAACTAGCGTGAAAAGACAACATCAAGAAGCACATACGGAAGAACTCTAAACTTCAACTGAAATTTTTGCTACACAGAAACATGGAATGCACAGAATGCCGACGGACAGAAACAACAAAGGAGCTATCGGAACAAATTTATGAACAGGTTAATTTCACTTACGAACATTCTTGGTAAGAGCCAGAGACGGGTGCTTACACACCTATTCCCCGCTTTTTTGATGCAAAGTGGTTCATATATTTCCCTATGTACCTGCTTCTGGAACTGTCTGAGCACACGATTGCTTTGAAACTGCTCGGTGCATGAGCACGTATGGCGATGATTGGCCATGTGGCCACCAGCCACCAAGGCACTCAAAGCTGCCCTATGTTTCCTCAAGCCAAACAGGTCGGTGTTTAAACGACCGCTTGGGGGAACAAAGATAGGGCAGCTGTCATGGCTGGTGGCCATCTGGCCAATCATTGCTGTAAGTGCTCATGCACTGAGCAGTTTCAAAGCACTCATCTGCCCAGGCGGCTCTAGATGCAGGTCGACATAAAAATATTCGAAGCACTTCGCATCGAAAAGCGGGTGATAGGTGTGTAAGCACCCCTTCCCTGGCTCTCGCCAAAAAAGAGTGTTCGTATCTCGAAATGAACCTGCCCATTGATTTGCTCCGATACCTCCTGTGTCAGGCAGGGAAAAGGAAAGATAAATGTTGCTTCCATGCGTCGAGGTCGCATCCCCTGAATCCTATGTTTCTGTGTAGCCAAAATTTCAGTTGAAGCCTAGAGTTCTGTCCTGTGTGCTTCTAGCTGTCGTCCGTTGTCTTTTTCGCGCTAGGTAATGATGTCTCAAGTCTGCACTACATGGCCTGACCAGCTCCCTTTGACTCTTTATGTCAGCTAGGATATCAGCTCCTTCGTCTGCTTTCTGAACCACGCTGCTGTCTTCCTGTTTCTGCTGCCATCAGGATAGGAGTGGACATGACAAATGAAACTGAATGTCATTTAGACAGAGGAGCAGTGAGACATCCTGTGCTTTACCTTTTGTTGTTGTACATAATAGTTGAAATTGCAACAACACATCTTTTCCACCTTGTGATCTTCCCATAGCTGCGGCAAATAAATATATAGGCTTTAAGAAACTAGAAATGCAGTTTGCCTAAGAAAGAGAATACTCTTGCACCTAAAGGTAATGTGTATGATGCTCTGACTCCTTTGATGCATGTGCCTTGAGAGGTGTTGACGTTGTTCTTCATTTCTTTCTCAGTAAGCTTTACTTGATGGGTCTGACTTTGTATAAAGAAATAAGTTCTAAAGAAACCATAATACCTAACAGGCAGAATTGTCGAGGTTGAAAGCCAAGTTTTCTTTCATGACATATTTTTTTCAGACTGTACTAGTTGATCCACGATGTTCGACAGCGCAGACTTGTACAAGGGACGTCAAAAGTGGCGAGAAATGGAACAAATGCTATCGCCTCTTTCTCCATCCTTTGTCGTGTTCACACAAACTAGCCCGTTTGCGTACCTGTACTAGTTGGGCCATTTATACTATGGTACTCTAAACCAAATGTGTTAAATTCAAAATTGGTGCCTTTTCTATCTTTGTACAAATAACTGTTTCATAAAATAGTTTAAAGTGTTATGGTTTATATCATGTTTCGACACCACCATAACCTCATAAAATATCTTCATGGATGCAAAAGGTGCCTCTTGTGCAAGTTCCATGCTAGCCTGACATCGAGAACAAACCTGGCAAAAGATAGAGCACATGCTCTTTTGTAAACAAAACGCATGTTTGCATTTTCTAAGCAGTTATTGCAATGTTTTCTGATGTTTATCTGCATGAACATTAATTATCTCAGCTGCTAAAGACACATCACTAGACACTGTGAGCAGAAAAAAGTCTGATTGTGCAGTACTGTTGAAGTCATGCAATATTATGTTTAAGCAAACTGGCAGGGATGCTAGCTGTTAAAAAGAAAAAGCTGACTTCAAGAAAAATTTGCCCTCCTAAATGTGGAATTGAAGTGCACTATGCCTGTAAGCTACAAAAGATTTCCAGGATGATCAGACTAGTTACACTGGCGATTTGCTGATTCAGTAAGGTTCACTGAAGCTTGTTTTTAAATTCACACTGTTTTTATACAAGGTGATGATTTTCAGTTTTGTGGAATTTTTAAATATAGCCCTGTTGCATATTGCATAATTCTAGTCCTTGAGCAGGAATATTCAAACAGGCAGATATATCTTGCACGAGAAATCAAAACATATCAAGCTAATTAGAAAATTTTATTATCTGTCGAATAAATTACATTATAGCTAACATAAACGAAAAGAAAGCGGCTTAACCGATGAACCCGATGTTTATTAATCATATCCTAAGAAGCCAGCAAACACTGACACCAAGGACAAGTTAGGGTAAATTACTTGTTATTAACAAATGAAATAAAGAAATGATAAATAAATGGAAATGAAAGTGGATGAAAAAACAACTTGCCGCAGGTGGGGAACGAACCCATGTCTTCGCATTACGCGTTAGATGCTTTACCAATTGAGCTACTGCGGGCGCCGTTTCCCCGTCACTTTCTTGGGTATTTATGTTTCCTAGTAGAATCCTGGGAGTGTTTGCCAGCGCCACCACATATCTGGGGCACATATTGTAATTTACGAATCATAGCCAGTGACATTACAAGGTGTATCTACTTGGAATTTATTTCCAGAATGGCGTCAGTTTGGAGATATGCACCATCAAACTTGCTGTAAAAATGCACTGTTGTTCCACTTACTTTTTTAACAAAATGTGCTTTTATGCACTGATGCACAAAAGTAACGGGAACACCCTTGTGTATTGATCTTTATAAGGGAAATATTCCTAAACTGCTGTCATTCTGGAAGTTCAAATGCATATGTCTTCCAAGCTCACTGGCTACAATTAATAAATTGCAATATGTGCAGTAATATAATTAGTTACGAAGTTAATTAGTGATTTTTTTATTTAGTTGAGCATGGGTTTCGATTTCTCATACTAGTAATGTCCACCTCTTCAAATAATCTAGCTCAAGGACAAGAATTATGCCATCTGCCGCAGGACATTTTTTAAAATTCCATAAAACTTAAAAATGATCACCCTGTACAATCCTACTACAGTGCTAAACATCATCATCACATATAATCATCATCACATATAATCCTAATAACCCTAATCCTAATCATCACATATAAGAATGCCGTAACAACACTGACAAGTGCACTAAAGTTTTCTGCGCTTCACAGATGAAAGATGTTGGCCATTAGAATGTTTGATCTCAGTGTAAATCACAATCATATAACCAGCAAGATCAAGTGAAAGCAGATCACAAACTTCATACATGAAAGGCTTTAACTGTGCTTTGATTAAAATAGCTAAACTTCTGTTAAGCATGATGGATTCACTGTGTTGTTTCAGTTAAAAGCATCTAAAGTGTTCTTGCTTGGAAGATCTTTAGGGAAAACCTCTGTAATAAAAATACCAGCAGGATTATGTGCTTGCTTAGTGGAGATGGCTAAGATGATGTCAGAAGGTGTAGGTAGGGCTTCTTTGTAGTAGAGATGCCAAATAGTTCTGACAGAGGTGTTGTTACCAGCCACTGTGTAAGTCAGAGATTAAGAAAAAATAAAGGTCAGCTTAGTGATGCTTAGTATAAAGAGAACAACAGGAAAACGAAATAAGTAATGCTCTCGACTAACATTTTAAAATTTTCGTTGAATATGTTACAAATAATTGTGTCAAATATTTTAGAGGAACCATGCTTGATAAACATTTGCAGAGCAACCACCATGACAATTAGGGATCAAGAGCACACCAGTGAGGCGAATTTAGTAGCCAAGATCACTAAATTCTAGTTTTGGGTCAAATGTGACACACAAAAACAAACTGCGCAGCGTTATTGCTGTAATATGAGGGTGGTTAAGAAAGTAATGCCTCCAAACCCACTACTTTACCAGTAGTACTGCAAACATTTTGGCTCTTTATCATTAATGCACTGATGTTTAAGCTATAGAATGTCACTTGACCCATCTTCCTATCTCTTCGCGTTCCAAAGTAATCGAGCAATGCATCGCATCCAGTGGTGATCTCCAGTTGAAACAGTGGGCTGTAATTGAATTGAATTTCTCACTGCGGAACGTTCTGCGCCCTTCAACATTCATTGCCATCTGAAAGCAGTTTACGGGGATGCCGGTGTTGAAGTCAGCATTGTGCGTAGGTGGGCAAGTACTGAGAAACATCAAAATCCAGCGGCATCAAATGTCCAGGATCAGCACCGAACTGGACGGCCCACAACGGCTTCTTATGAGGATCATCAACATCAGGCAAACGAGTTGAATCAGGTCAATCGTAGGATCAAGCAACACCAGATTGCTACAACACTCGCTATTTCCATTGGTTCAGTGAACCACATAATTAAAAACCTCCTTGGTTACAAGAAGAATTGAACTTGTTGGCTATGCTTCGACTTTTTCATGTCAGTTGTCAGTTACCGTGACACCCAACAAGCGCAAGTCTTCTTGTAACGCAGGTCGTTAATGATGTGGTTCACTGAGCCAACGGAAATGGCGAGTGTTGTTGCAATCTGGTGTTGCTTGATCCTGCGATTGCCCCGAGTCAACTCATCTGCCTGATGTTCATGACCCTCATCAGAAGCCATTGTGGGCCGTCCATTTCGGTGCTGATCCGGGAGATCTGATGAGGCAGGATTTTGGTCTTTCACAGTCCTTGCCCACCTCCGCACAGTGCTGATGTCAACACAGGCATTCCTGTAAACTGCAGTCAGATGGCCATGAATGTTGATATGCACACAACCTTCCACAGTCAGAAATTCAATTACAGCCTGTTGTTTCAACTGGACGTCACCACTGGATGCCATGAATTGCTCGATTACTCTGGAACGAGAAGAGATAGGAAGGCGAGGCAAGTGACATTCGATAGCTCAAACATAAGTGCATAAATGATAGAGTTCAAAATGTTTGCTGTAATATTGGCAAAATAGTGGGCTTGGAGGCAATAATTTCTGAATTGCCCTCGTAATTCTGTAGCCTGTCTCTCCTACATTCATGATGTGGCAGATTGAATGCATTATTCTTTCGAAATAACGATTTCTTGGAAGTAAGCACTATCTGTGCTTGTTTCTTTAACCTGCTCTTCATGTGATCTTGAAATATTAAAGTGAATGATGCAGGGAAGCACAGCTTGTCATGTTTCGTGTACTTTTCCTGACATTAAATTGCAACAAATCATTTTGCAGGTAGAAAAGAAGCAGATGGCTACAGCGATCAGTGAAGAAATGGCTTCATCTATGATGGCTCGCCTTAGGACATTGGAATGCAGCTACACAAAGGCATCATCATCCTCGCCTCTGCCCTGGAACTTTGGTTTGAATGAGACTGTTCTTCAACGTAGAACGGCCACAAGACTTGTCACCACATACAAGGCATAGTGCAAGCTCTAAATATTGTACAGGAGGCTAGAATAAATGACCCTCCATGCAGTCACTCTGTGTCTGTGGTAAATGGGACCATCACACATGATTATGTGTTTTCTCTCAAAGTTGCTATGCCGTGCATTTGGAAACACATTACCCATTGTATGCACACCATACATAACATTTCTGTCTGCTAGCCTGACTGTGGACTTACGAAACAAACAATGAAGTGCGTATGAACCCGCATCCACATGCCATACTTCAAGGGTTATTATATTGGTCATTACACCCGATAGGTGAAGGGGTAATATATTCCTGATCACACCCTTACACCCCGTGGGTCGAAGGGTAATATGTTGTTCAAAACACCCTCAAGGGATAGGGTGTTATTGGAATATAGAATAACCATCATAAGGGTGTAATTCCCTATAGAACCCACCTTTTTCAAGGGTGCTAGGGGGTTAGTTATAGACACCGAAAAAAACCCTTAGGGGTGTAAATTATTTTACAGTGTAGGCTGGAGCAGGCCGGCCGGTTTTAAGGATGGAGTCTTGCGCCTTTGACACTCGCCACAAGTCTTGACGTAGTGCTGCACTGATACTAATAACTTGGGCCAGTAGTATTTCAGACGAATCCTGGCGACTGTACGGCTCACGCCCATGTGTCCAGACGTCGGCTCACCGTGACATGCATGCTAAATTTCTTCTCGCATAGATGTGGGTACGACAAGTAAAAACTTTGTCTCGCTGTTCTCTAAGTTTCTCTTGTAGAGGACACTTCCTCGCAGACAGAACGAGGATAGCCCCTTAGAGAAAATACGCGGGAGTTGAACGTCGAGTCCCTCCAGGCGCTGTATAAGTGGAAGCAATTCCGGGTCATCTCGTTGTTGTTGAGCAATTTGTGACGCGTCAACAATGCCAAGGAACGGGAAATCCTCTTCCTCTGACACAGTTGTCTCGACGGGTGCGTGTGACAAGCAGTCGGCATCGCTGTGTTTCCTCCCGTATCGGTATACGACAGAAATGTCATGCTCTTGAAGCCTAAGGCTCCATCTTGCTAGTCGTCCGGATGGATCCTTGAGATTCGCCAGCTAGCAAAGCGAATGGTGATCGCTGACTGCTCTGAATGGTCTACCATAGAGGTAGGGCCGAAATTTACATATTGGCCAAATGACTGCAAGACACTCTTTCTCAGTTGTGGAGAAGTTTGCCTCTGCTTTCGAGAGCTTACGGCTGCCATAAGCAATTACTATCTCCTGGCCGTTATTCCACTGCACTAGTATGGCACCGAGGCCGACGTTACTCGCATCGGTATGAACATCAGTGTCGGCTGTCTCATCAAAATGGGCAAGGATTGGAGAAGCTTGCAGGCGTTTCCTTAACTCGTCAAAGGCGTCTTGTTGTTCGCTTTTCCACATGAAAGGCTGACCTTCTCTTGTCAGTATTGTAAGGAGCTCAGCAATGTTTGAAAAGTTCTTCACAAATCTTCTGTAGTATGCGCATAAACCCAAGAAACGTCGGACTGACTTTTTGTCTGTGGGTGTCGGGAACCTCGCAACAGCTGCTGTCTTTTCGGGATCTGGCCGAATGCCTTCAGCACTGATGACGTGTCCGAGAAACCGAAGTTCATCGAAGCCGAATTGACATTTTTCCGGCTTAATTGTCAAGTATGCTGCGCGAATAGCTTCTAATACTAGTCTCAGGCACTCTAGATGTTGGTCAAATGTGGTGGAAAATACGACCACATCATCCAAATACACTAAGCATGACTGCCATTTCAATCCTGCAAGCACAGAGTCCATCATTTGCTGGAACGTTGCGGGCGCGGAACAGAGGCCGAATGGAAGTGCTTTAAATTCGTAGAGGCCATCAGGGGTTACGAATGTTGTCTTTTCGCGGTCCCGTTCATCCACCTCTATTTGCCAATATCCACTCTTGAGATCCAAGGAGGAGAGAAACTTTGCACATCGGAGCCGATCTAACGTATCGTCGATACGCGGAAGGGGGTACACATCCCGCTTGGTTACGCTGTTCAGTTTACGGTAGTCGACGCAGAATCGAAGTGTGTTATCTTTTTTTCTTAACGAGCACTACCGGAGACGCCCATGGAATGCTGGAAGGCTGAATAACGTCATCTGAAAGCATCTCCTCTACTTGCTTTTTGATGATCTCCCTTTCTTTTGGTGAAACTCGATACGGGTGCTGGCATACCGGTCTTGCAATGCGGCGTCCTCTGTTATGATTCTGTGCTTCGCAACAGACGTCCACCCTACCTTCGAGGACGTGGAGAAGCACTCAGAAAAATCCTTTATCAGGGCATATATCTGTTTCTATTGGGCTTCTGGGAGTCTCGGGTTGACGGTAATTGATCTGTCGACACTGCAGGTTCCTGGCAGGGCAGCCGACGTCAGGCTGCATAATTCGGTCGCTTCACAGAACTCGTGGAAATAGGCAATAGCTGTTCCTTGTGCGATGTGTTAGAATTCATTACCAAAATTTGTAAGTGCGACATTTGCACGGCCATCGCTTAACTGAACAAGGCCCCGAGCCACGCAAATGCCCTTGTTGAAAAGGAGCTCTATGTTTCCATCTGCTATGCCTTCGCGGTCAGAAAATCTTTCATTCTCCACAAGAACCATTATACTGCAGCATGGCGGCACAGTTACGTCATCATCAACGACGCGCAGTGCAGCGAGACGTCGCTCCTCCGATTCTTCCACAGGTATAGCTTGTTTGTCGAGAAAGATACACTGGACCTACGTAGGTTAATTATGGCGACGTTAGCTTGTAGAAAATCCATTCCCAATATAAATTCCCGTGGACATTCTGGCAGTACAATAAAGTCAGAAACGTAAGTGAAGCCTTTTATCGTAAGTCTTGCGGTGCATCGGCCAAGGGGCGTAATAAGATGACCGCCTGCCGTGCGTATCTGCGGACCAGTTCACTTCGTCACAACTTTTTTAAGGTGCTTCGCCATCTTGAAGCTTACTACCGAATAATCAGCACCGGTGTCGACTAAGGCATTCAGCTCGCATCCGTCTATTATCAACCGCAAATCTGACGTAATGGTTTCGTTCCTGCACCTGTAGACTGGAATTATCTCGTCACCACACTGGAATCGCGTTGGAGGATCTTCGTAACTCTGGTTATCAGCGGCCTCACCTCCACAGGTCGCTTGCTTCAGTTTTTCTTGTGTGGGCTCGGTGAACGACGCCTAGGCAATCTTGGAGACGCGCGTGGGCTAGGCGATCGGTAGCGCATGGGCGACGGTGCCCGTGGTTGATGTTGGCGATGAGTACCGGGGCTTTGGCGCGTCGACAAGTATTCTTCGATCTCCGCTGGCCGTTCACCGTTTCGGGGGCATGGTGCGCTTAAGGGAAAACCCCTTAACCCAACATGACGGTATGGGCAGAACCTATACAGGTGACCCGCTTCTCCGCAGTGGAAACACAGAGGCCTGCTCTCCTGGTCACGCCAGACGTCACATTTCCGGAGCCTTTGTTCCACAAAACGAGGTGCACTACGTGCTAAAGGCTGATAGGCAGCCGGTGGTTCCAATAGACGAGGTGCACTGCGTACTGTAGGCGGGTAGGACACGGTCGTCGCAACTGCTCCACTACTGTGTACCGCGGTTTGCCTGAGTACGTCGGCGTACGTTGGGGTGCACCACGTCCGTTGTGGCTAACGTTCTGGATCCCGTATGACGTTCCTGAGTTCGTCCCAGACAACGTCGACGATAGATAGTGCAGCTGGAGCCTGAGGTATCTGCAACTTGAGCTCTTCCCTGATCACTGACCGGACAAGCTCCCGCAGGGCTTCCAGGTCGTTTGGCAGGCCTCCAGGGAAGACGCGGACAGGTGCGCACCTTGCCTCACGGCGGTATTGCCGAGCCAAGCGTCTTTTCGATGGTCGTCGCTTCACATCTGAACTCGGCGACCGTGCGCGGTGGGTTGCGGAAGAGAACTGCGAAGAGTTCCTGCTTCACTCCACGCATGAGATGGCGCAGCTTCTTACCCTCACTCATGGTGGGATCAGCACGCTTGAACAGGCGGGACATGTCCTCGGTGTACATCACCACGTTCTCGTTTGTGAGCTAGTTCCTGACTTGAAGTGCGATTTCCGCCTTTTCTTTACGATCCGTGCTGGCGTACGTTGCTAGCAGTTGTCGTCAAAATTCCTCCCAAGAGGTCAAAGAGGGTTCGTGGTTCTCATACCACGATTTTTGCGAAGTCTTCCAAAGCGAAATATACGTTACGGAGCTTCTGTCTCTCATTCCATTCATTAAAGCTCGCCACTCTCTCGAACAGTTCCAGCCAATCTTCCACGTCTTCGACCGAGTCACCATGGAATGTTGGCGGCTTGCGAGGTTGGCTTACGACTAGTTGTGCCAGTATTACCTGGGTAGTCATTGTGGCGGCGTCCGTTGCGGTAGTTTCTCTTGGCAAGAAGAGAAGAGGGCCGAATTCGGGCGAGTCACCTCGAAGACGGCGGCTGGTCCGCTGGTGTACAGGTGTCAGTTCCACGGGATGGACTCGCGGGTTGTCGGGGCTACGCTGACTTTCGTTCGTGGGGCTTCGACTCATACCCCGCACCTCCACCAAAAATGTAGCGATGTTAGTAAAACAACGATATTTATTAAAGGCGAACTTGTGCCCACAATTAAAAGTCACTGCGGTCGTGAAGAAGTCCGCGGCAGTCGCGTTCGCAAAACTGGGCTCGAACCGTCTTCCACTTCTCCTCGCGTGACACCTCGTGCGCGTGGCGCATGCCAGCCGGGTCCAACTGGCTGCCCGTGCCACGAAGATCGCTGCCTGTTGTTGCTGAACAACACCACTGTACGGCGTGCACAGTGCCCAATGCAAAGGGCGCGCAACTTGAATGTCACCAAGTTTGTCGTGGCAATATCAACATGGCCAGCGGCAGTATTCTTATTTAACGATTTCAAGTATGTAAGTATTTCTAATTCACTACATGGGGCCAAGAAAATAGATTGCGCGCAGGAAGAAGAAATGTATTGTTCACAGTCATTTGTTGTATTATTTGTCAGACCTGCTGCACCAGAAGTTAGGAAATGATTATTGAATTTGTCCACTAGGTCGGCTTCAGTGAACCTAACGCCGTCATGGTAAGTGTCGTAAGAAGGCTAGCCTTTGTTTTTAATACGAGCAGACGTGCCGAGTTGCAAGCTTTCTTGGGATTACGGCAGACCCAGGCAAACCTTGCCTGATAATATTGAATACGAGCTCTCTTCAAATCTGAGTTTAATTTGTTGCGAACTTTTTTGTATTCATGTAATATAGATATGTCTCCTAGTTTAATGAAGTTATGGTATAGTTTATCACGTTCTCTAATTCTACTGTAAAGATATCTGTTAATCCATGGTTTCCTGAATTGCTGTGCCTTTTGTAGTATTCATCAAATTGAACCTGCTTTTCGCCTTACGTTCACGTAAAGACGCTTGTTCGAGCTATGCGAGTCGAGCATGACCGAACCACTAGAAAACTTTACTGCGAACCGGTGGAGTGCTCGATGCTGGGTGTGGCACAACGACTATTCGTTGTTTCGACGTCCCAAGCCACCTTGTAATCTCCAGCTCCACCATTTGCCTAAGCGCGAAGAAAAAATTTTACTACGGATCTCCACAGCCGACCACACTGGAATCTCACCTGCGTGTCACTGGAGCAATAGACATTGCAGAGTCGAACGCGCTAACCACTAAGTTATCGCGGAACATCGATGCTGGGAAATTAGTTCAAGGCTTCACGCTAAAGGCTGATTCTCAAAGGAGTGCAATGCATTCATGCATTTAGAAGGCGAGAAGGAGCAGCATTGCAGTGCGCGAGGTTTACAATACATGGGCATTGGAAAACGATGTGTTCTTCAGAAGATGGCGGTCTTCTTTTCGCGATGTTCCTCGTTCTCATGGTCGTGAAAATAGCGCCGGTGGCACAAAAGAGAACCTACATGACAGTGATGATGAAAGCTTCAAACAGGGCACGTAACCACGATAGGAGATCCACCTAAATTTAAAGTTATTTGTGGAAAACAACCTGAATATGCATCGCTAACGTCAATGCTCAGCAGCGACGTCTAAGCGTCAAAGGTCGCACGCATATCTCGTGGAGCCGCTCTCCGTCATTTCGCTCCTCGCCTCAGTTGTAGTGAAAGATGTTGGCTCCAAACTCTGCTTGAAAGTCTCAGGCGGGAACTTCGAAACGACTCACCGGGCCTTAAAACCATGAAGCGTTTTAATAGCGCAACTATTCCTTCGCCGGCGTCCTACATGCTCATACAAGAGCCGAATGAATGAAACGCTGGAAGGAGACTTCCAAGTCACAAGTCATTTCGAAAGCTACGCTGGGGTGACTAGATGTGTCACTGAGACTTTGTGTTAAAGAACGAAGGAAATACTAACTGTGTCTCTTTTGCACAAAACAAAATTTAAAAAAAAGGATTCACCAAGTTTACCTCAAACATATTTAAATACTAATACGTTGAATGGTCGCGAACAAATGGAAAGGAATGGTCGCGAACAAAGGAAACTGCGAATATAAAGTTCTAGAAAGTTCTAGAAATAGTTTACTAAATAAACGTAGGCTACTTCCACAAGGGGAGTCTGAGAATGCTAAAGTCTCTGTGTGAAGGTAGTTCGAATTTTATTACATGTTCAGCGTCACGTAACACGAGATCTTAGGTGATTAGGCATGTGGCTAATAAACCTTCGCAAGCTACCTAATGACATCAAGGCTGCCAGATTCGAGACCCTCTCCACCGGGAAAGAGAAAGGGGGATGTTACACATACGTTTAGCGGGAGGGGTGCTGGCTAACACTCCTACGGCCCTATTTATATATCTAGTAAATATGTATACCCAAGTTAGTGGCCGGATTGATGACCTTGGCCGTAGCACAACTGGTAGTCCAACGCACGCGTGATGCTGAAGTTGTGGGTCCAGCTCCCACCGGCGACAAGTTACCGATTCGTCCGCTATCATTTCCATTTTTCTTGATTATTTTCCACATTTCAACTACATGTAAATTAACCAATGCTTTCCTTGGAGTCATTGCCTGTTTGCTATATATATATACGCGCACACAGACCAGGCAAGAGCAGTAACTTATCGTTGGAGACACGATTTATGCCAAGTACTTTTTTAGTAACTGGTGAATGCTTCAAATTACGTAGCTGTGCACCGGGCTTGCATCGGCTTAATGTTTAATTACACACGCAATCTATCGTGTCGGCAGATGCCAAGTCTCACGGCCCATTGCATTTCCGAGGAGGCATGTGTTACGCACTGCGGCCATCACGATGTGGCAGCACGATCGTCAATCACGTCGGACACTTCCGTCAACTGCACACGTGCGAACATTTTGTGAACGAATATATTGCGTACTTTGGTAGAGTGAAGAAATCGGGAAATTTGCAAGCTAGACTTGGAATCAGCTCGCACAGCGGCGATTGGAGATTTCTGTGAGAGGCCTTCGTCCTGCAGATGACGTAAAAATAGAATTACTATTATTATTATTATTATTATTATTATTATTATTATTATTATTATTATTATTATTATTATTATTATTATTATTATTATTATTATTATTATTATTATTATTATTATTATTATTATTATTATTACGAAGGTGATGTTTCTGCACTTACAGCGGCGTTCGCCTGTAATGTTTGTTTGCTCTATGTGAAATCATGTAGTTGCACTGGATCGCAATCAATTTCACAATGCTCAAAATCACGTTGCGTAGACTTCATATCGGTAATCTACGAGATATTTCTGCGACGAAGCAAGCGATGCTATGATCGAGACGGCACGTTATGTTTTTATAGTATGTGCACGGCTACCTTCAATTTCCTTATCGATTCCACGCGCTATCCACTTCAGTTCCATTTTCGCGTACACTACAGAAGTGCTTGGAGCGTTTTACTTTCGCAGGCTTACATTTCTCTGGCTTTCCCAACCATGGCTCGTCTCTGTACACGCAGGAAGTGGCCTGGAAGAATGCATCCGCCGTCTCGGACGCTGCAGACTTCGTGCTGGGCGAACAAGATGGCGTCGAGGGTGCCCGCGCCTTGGAGCTGATGCGTGACCACCCACGTCTCCTCGAAAGGGTGATGGAAGATGCTGACGCCACTAAGGCCGAAGCCAAGAAGAGGATCCGCAGCGCCCTGGTTCGCGTCCGCAGCAGTAGCATTGACGAATCTATGACAATGACTGGCGTCGTCAAGGAGGCGGTGCAGTGCCTCAGTCATCCCGGTGCCAGGAGGCTTCAGCTCGCCGACATTGGCCACGACTGCTGGCTGCACATTCGAAGTTTCCTGAAGATAGCGGACGTCGTGTCACGTTGAGCCAGTCCAGGTCGGTGAAAACAATCTAGCGGCTGTATTTCTCGCCGTTTGCATGGGGTCGGGGCTTGAAGCAATAGCTCGTTTAACGCAGCATGACGAAAGTGAATGTGGCTGTCTATAAACAAAAAATGAAAATAGCACGAATTTGTCGTAGATTGCTGAAAAGGCATTCGGCAGTAGCTTACGAAGAAATTGTTAAGTTTGTCAGATTCCTGCTACGGGCGTCATTAGCCTTATTACTTAATCGTAAAGATCAGATTGATTTTTCTATGTGCCACGCATTTGCTTTGATAGTACAAAACGCGCAAGCTCAGAAGGCGCATATATCGTAAACATTCACTATTGTCTTGGATAGTATTTCAGCCACATGCATGCGGGATTAAAAATTACTGTCTTATTTATACCGTTACTGTTTTTCATACGCAATAATAAACTTGTAATGAAATCACAGACAACCAGATTGGTTCCATATGGCAGAGCTGGATTAAGGCGGGAGGGGGGGCGGAGGCTAAGGGGGCTGCCGCCCAGGGCCTCACCTCGGACAGTAGGAGAAGGGTCTCATTTATTCTAACCTCCCCGATGAGCCTCCTTCTAGTGACGAGCCCCAGGAAACCACACTCCAAGAACCGATTCACTTGTTTCCGGTTAGTTTGGCTTCAAATAATCATGTTCCCACCCACAAAGTGTGCCTCGAGAGGACGAATGAGACGGCTTCTCGTTGCGGAAACAGAGAAGTACAGACAATCCCACAGCAAGAGGTACGTTGCGAGATTCTCCGAAGTGGCCCTGCTAAGTGGCCGGACGTTATTACTCACAGCTTTCGGAGTCTACGCCTTGAGAAAGGGCCATTGTATATTCAAAATCGGGCAGAAATTTTTCCGTCTTCCGAAAGGCAATACAAAACCCAGAAACGCTATATGTCACCTCATCTTTTCGTGCGAAAGGCTGTGAATGGGGAGGCGTACGAGCGACACTGGTTAATGTACTCGGAGTCCAAAGGTTGCGTTTGCTGTTTCACGTGCAAACTGTTTTCGATTTCAAGCAACCCCATAGGTTTTTCACCACGCACGGCTTTTCCGACTGGAAAAGAGCAGAAGAATAGGTTCGCGCACATGAAAATAGCGTCGAGCACCGGAACTACGTGGCAGCATGGCTCGCCCTCCCTAGCAAGAGCAGCACAATTGACAAGGAACTGGTTAAGCATCTTGTCACTGAGGCCGCTTACTGGACAGAGGTGTTGAAGCGCGTAGTCGTTGTAGTTAAGCTTCTAGCTAAACGCAACCTAGCGTTTAGGGGCAGTGAGGAGATTTTTAGTTCACCGAGAAATGGCAATTATATGGGAATGCTTGAGGCCATTGCCAAGTTTGATCCCTTTCTAGAGGAGCACATCAAACGCTACAGGAACAAAGGAAAAGGTCACCCATCGTTTC
This sequence comes from Dermacentor albipictus, assembly GCF_038994185.2. Lineage (NCBI taxonomy): Eukaryota > Metazoa > Arthropoda > Arachnida > Ixodida > Ixodidae > Dermacentor > Dermacentor albipictus. Next base: position 86,417,532 of record NC_091829.1, on the reverse strand, counting down.
TGTCCACTAAGTTGAGTGCTGGTCATTCACTGAACTTAGTTGGCGCGTATAGCGTTGACAGTTGCCTTGAGGCAGTTAAATTTTTCACTGTAATTCAGAGACTGTATGTGTTCTTTGCTGCCTCACCTATGCGATGGAGGTATCTTTTGGACAGCATGGGCGGAACTGGCCAGCAGCTTGTTTTGAAAAGTCTCCCTGAGGCCAGGTGGTCCAGACACGCTGAATCATGTAAGGCCATTCTGAAAAATTTCAATGCAGCCTTGTGTTGCGTTGAGGCTATATCAAAGAACGAGGAAGAAAACGGTGACACTAGGAACGAAGCGCACTCTCTCTTCAAGAAAATGACAAAACTAGAGACTGCATTCATGGTGATTTTCTGGAGTAAAATCTTGGAGCGCTTTGACAAAACGAGCGTAGCACATCAGAAACCAGACCTAGACATTTCAACTGCTGTAGAACTGCTGAGCTCTCTAGAAGGCTTTGTTAATTCTTTGCGACCTCTCTTTGATACCTTCGACGAGAGAGCACGCGCGCTAAGTACCAATCAATGTTATCAGATTGAGGGCAAACGCATCGTTTTGAGTAAGCATCAGGACGGAAAAACCGATAGTGCGCTACAAGGTAGAAAAAAGTTTATCTTAGAGACCTACAATGCTGTACTTGACCAGGGTTCGTGCGGGTCCTTGAAACCCTTGAAAACCCTTGAATTTAAAAAGATCGTTTTCAAAGGCCTTGAAAGTCCTGGAATTTTTCGGAGATCCTTGAAAATCCTGGAATTTCCTCAATATTTATTTTTAATAAACTTCCCGTGATTGTATTCTAGAAAATTTCTACCCTCCCTCCTAAATTCCCGCTGCTATTTTGGTAAGAAAAGGGAATTCTCAGGCATACTGAATTGTCTGGTAAAACTGAGAGAAAACGCAGGGAATTTCTGCTTCAATCAGGGAAAATTGGCTGTCATTTTATTGAAAGGGAACGAAAGTCGGGACCTACTGTTGGCTTGAGTAAAAGAGAGGACTCGTTACAAATTGTCTTTGACGCCGTGTCGTTGGCTGGAGGAGTTGCCTGTGTACAGTCAACAACCGATTTTCCGGACGCCTGAATTTTTTGTGAAATGCCCGATAGCGCGGACGGCTTTGACGCTCCACCACACGTCCCGTAGAGTCGATATATAAGAACGTCTGTAATTTCAGACGCAAGAACCCTTCGTTGTCCTATTTTCCGGAGTTTATTCCGCTACCGCAGGTCCCAAATGACATTAATCAAAGCCATCACCACCGTTTTGATTATCTCGCCGCCTCGAATTAACCAACACTCTCGCACGCCGATCCGCTAGCAGCCGTAGCTACCACCGCGGCCACACTAGGCTTCGCTGCTTGGACGTTCGCTATTAAAGGGCCCCTGAAACGGTTCGGACAAATTTTGTAGGCGCATAGGGTACAGCTTAAGCAGAACATTCGCACCACAATTTAAGTGAAGCGTTACGTATTAATGGAGTTACAAGCGATTAGAAGTTACCCTCCTCCCTAGCCATGCCTTTCCTCCTCAACTCGCTCGCCGAGCGAGCGGCGCTAAGCTCCGCCTTCACTGGTCCTGCGTCACGATGCGACGTCACATCGTCCACTTCCGGTTGTTGGAGCACGCCTCCTCCCGCGCGAGACCTCTCCGCTGGCCGCTTGGCCGTCGACCGAGAGCCATCGAAGCAGCGTGCGTTGCGAGCATTCTGTCGTAGCGCCGAAGGTGGCCGGTATTCCGGTAACCACAGGCAAGCTGGTCATTTCGGCAAATGACTGGAGGCATAAACTCAAGCTGATGAAGGAACTTCAGAGTAGACGTACGTGAGCAGCCTGATCGGTCTGCACTGTCCAGACACTTGTTGGCGCAGCGCTTAACCAGTCAAACGAAGCGCTAATATTGCTCTAACCAAGTGTAAAACATTTTAAACATTTATAAGAACAACGTGTTGATGATTACACTCCTGCGAAAAATACACACCAGCAGCAAAGAAGAATGCACTTCGTTGCTGCTACTGTGTATGGTTGAGCTCTGTGCCACCAGGTGCCTGCACCGTGCAGACCATTCACATTTAACTTTCTGCTCATCTCATGGCTCATCCGGGCGCAGTCAAGCGGCCAGACCCTGTCCCCTTGCGCTTGTGTTTGCCCTAATACCGGACTTGCGAAACGCTATTGCGTTAGTAATCTTCCGCTGTAAAGTGACGGCCACAAACGCGCAAATCCTGGCGCCTATCGGATAGCCGCAGTCCGATGCGCAGCAGCCAGTTCGCTCGTATGCTGCTTTGCAGAGAGACACGATTTCGCAACTTCACATCTTTCCAGTCGCTACGTCTGCAGCCCACAACGCAACAAGGGTGATTCATCGTGATCACGAAAAGACTGATCGACACTGACGGCGGACGTTGAAACACAAGCAGACGACACTTGCTGTGTGCCGGAAGTGCTCAAGTGTACTAAAAAACTATTCTTGTGTATTCTCTTTAAGTTATTTTCTTTTTACAAAAACAAAGTAACTAACATTCCGACTATTACGAGCATCATTTGTTCACCATAACGTTGGAAAAATTATCGACCACGCGCCCTGGTCAGCCAATCAGATAGCTCGCCCATGTGACGTCATGTGGGTTATTTGCATCATATGGGTAGGGGCGGCTTAAAGTTCCGCCGAGCAGTGCGCTGCGATCGACAGCGATGTGCATTTTTAAAATCTTATAATAAATTACACGCTTTACGCAGAGCACTTAGATGTGTCAATTAATGATCAGAAGGACCTACTCTAACGACTCAGTACGTTTGTAGAAAATCGCCAAAATCGTTTCAGGGTCCCTTTAAGGCTCTTGCCGTTCGGTGCCGTGTTTTTCATTGAAATAATTCGCTGCTGTCAGTAATCGCAACAACTCCGCACCTGTAATCCTCGCGTATAGCTTCGAAGCTTCGAAAGCATGGCGCGTTTCATAATGCTGGTTCCTGAAAGACAGCTGCGCCTGAGCAGAGCGGTCTTACGCGGTGAAGCGTGCGTGAAGTATTGCGGTGAAGCTTAACAAGCGTGGGAAGGGGCAATTGTCACGGGACACAGTACGTATTCCATAATTACACACGCATGTATAATTATGGCCCTGCGTGTGGTCCTTCAAAATCCACAACAGGACCTTGAGAGTCCTTGAAAACCCTTGAATTTTTGTCATATACACCGGCATGAACCCTGTTGACAGTCTAGACTCTGCTTTGCGAGTGCGAAAGGCTGCCTACACTGAACTGTGTGATAGGTTCGCATTCTTAAAATTGCTGACAGAAGTTGGGAAAGAGGCCTCTCTGGCACAGCAGGCTAAGTTGGTGAAAACGTACAAAAATGATTTGGAGCCAGCATTTTCCGCTCAAATCGTTCAGTTTGCAAACTTTCTGCACAACTCTGTGTGCCAGGACATGAGTCTCCTGGGAATAATGAAGTTGCTGCACGAAAGAAAGCTTATTTATGTGTTTCCGAACCTTTCTATTGCTTTGAGAATGTACTTAAGCATACCGTGGCAAACTGTGAGACCAAACGATACTTTTCCAAGTTGTCGCTGATAAAAAATGGTCTTCGTTCGAGACTCCTTGACGACAAGGCGAACTCGCTTGCTATCATGGCCATTGAAAGTGACCTCCTCCGCGATCTATCCTTCGAAGAGACCATACTTGATTTCGCCAAAGCGATGGGGCGAGAGATGCCATATTAAAAGAGGACTGTTTGCGCTATACATGAGTAGTTCCAATATGTTCGTTGTGTCGCCTCCCTGCCTCCAGGTTGCCAATGAAACGCTGAGCAGTGTAATACAAGATATGCAAATCTTCGTTGTTCGTCTCTTATTTGTTCTTCTTGTGATATTTAGCGTGCTTATAAAGAACTGTATTTGTGTTGTTTTTGATAGTCCCACGTTTATTTGGTGTCGTCCTTGCTTGTCTTAGATTTAACGAAAATATTTTCAAATAATGTTTTGTAATTACAGTTGGTAATTTTCATCTCTATTCTGGTGCATGTTTATGGAGTTTGTATTTCCTTAAGTATTGTATATCTCTATTGCATATTTATAGAGTAACGTGTATAACGATTAATGCAGTATGATGCTTGAATTTAATAAAGAATGTTTTCGATACAACCATGCGTCTACTCACGGCATTAAACTTAGTGATGCAAACAAAGCCTAGCTTCAGAAGGATCGACATCTGAGCTGTGTTGTCTTGTCTACATTCTTGTTCGTCTTGAGGGCACTATACTTTTCCTTAAAGCCTAGCTTTTGCTGAAAACAGAATGCAGATTAATCACTAAGTGAACATATGTGTTGGTGTTTACAACAGCACGCGTTTCGAGCAAGTTTTGTTGTTTTCCTTATAATAATAACAACAATAATAATGCCGTTGATCGCACATCGTTCTTTTTAATTTGGTGGAATTAAAATAAAACATGGCATATTTCCACTAGCGTAGCAGGCGACAGGGGGGGTGTGTATGGAGAAAGGGCGCCTGAATGCACATTAGTCCAGGGCCCCCACTTTTCTTATTGCGGCCCTGCCAGATGGTGTGCTTTCTTATTCATCGATAGCTGTACATGTGAGAGATTTTATTGAAAGGTGAACATGCCATCCCGGTTATGCAGGTCTTGTTAGCTCAGTTAGCGCGAATAAAATGGTATGGGGAGGACAACAATGCCGGGGAAGAAATTAAGAATAAACGAGCTTGACAGTTGGGATTCCGTGTAGCATTTACCAATTGCTTTTTCCCCCCTTGTATATATAAAGGAAAACTGACATGCCATTTCAGGTATTTATGTTTTGCATTTACCGAATGTCTTCGACATTTACCATATCAAAAATGCCAACAGCGCTAAACGAACCTAGAACATGTTTCATACTAGCTGGTCTACAGACTACATTTGCTTTCATTTCTCGGGAGAATTGTGTATCATGACGTCATAATGCAGAAAATGGTCACATGGGATGCGAACATCGGGACGATTGGGTCACGTGTCTTATCTCTCGGTGCTCTGCTGTGCTACCGCACAGGGCCGCGTAGTGAGTAGCTGTGTAGGACATAACAAAGCTTGTTATTTATTTATATTTCATAATTTAACTTGCTAATGGCCTTCTCCTTTTCCTAACGCCATTATTTTCAAGGCACACAAATTATCACACGTTGGAGGAACAAAATGGCGGAGAAAGGGGAAAGTTGGTGGCGATTCATACTTTCTTCTTGCTCTATGTATTTAGTACAAAAATAAGAGACCCCAAACAACGAAGATAATTATAATGCGCAAATTACCGTCAATACTGTCATGACATACAGAAAGAAACGGTACATATAAGGTGCAATTTATTGAAGGATTAGACTTCTGCAATATATATTTAATTCTTAACTAAAACAGAGCTTTTGTAAACTAGAAAGTGATGAAATATCACGACCTTTTATTTTGAATGAGTTGGCACGCACGAATGCTTTTATTTTCTACACAACGTGCTGTGTGACACTGATACGACTAAAGGTATTCACACATTTGGATTATTATCGCTTCCTCATTGTGTTGTTAATGCTAATCAATAAATTGTGCCAATATCTGCTTCATCCTGCAGCCTTCGGCAGCAGAGCCTGGCAGCCTGAGGGGAGAAGAAACCAAGGTGGCTCCTCCTGCTGACGTTGACATACAGTTCCTAAATAGGGGCTGTTACGCTTCAACTAGTAGGGCTGGGTTGTGCACCTCTTGACTTTTCCCACTCGTTACACCGTCCACCCAGGAATCTGCTAGGAAGCCAATGAACACCGTTTGTCATCGCCCATGTGGAAGTGTTCCAGCGTTTATTCAATCTGTTTTGAGGTGGTGGCGTTGAAGCAGTGGAGGAGGCGTCCTGTCGTTTTCCTCGTATTACTTCACGTGATATGAGTGGCGATTGATGTTCACTTGACACGTGCTAATTTTGAAATCATAGCGGCGGGCCCGCCTTTCTTAATTGACTCTGATTTCAGTGCTGAAACAAAGCTTAGATGTATATCTATCTCACCCGATACAATGTGCAGCTGTTGTTTTAATTTGCATTCTGCACTTCAGAGCGAGTGATTTGAGGCACTTATTAGGCGCTAGTGTTCTGCAAAGTAATGTCCATGGTCTTATTGCGGTAAATCGTAACATGCAATAAAGCGACCATGCGTCTTTCAGCGTGTCTACCACCATGTATTCGAGTACCGAGACCTTTTTTGCACATTTGTATTACTCTGTCCGCAAAGTGTCAACTGTCAGTGTTGTACTCTGCATTGTAATCGTCATGCCTGACGAAAGTAAGAAATAATCCATGTCTCTTTCTGCAGTGGAGCCCGAGCTAGCATTTAGAGCTGGAATCAATTTGCTACGCACATTGAATGTGAGAGACTAGAGACTAGAACTCCAACGTAATCGAATTGAACGTGACGGAGATACGAAAACGTGAGTTGAGGCAGCTAGGTCTTTGCTTACGAAAACGTCGTAAGTGGAGCGCTGTCGAGGTGATGTAGGTCGCAAGCGCTCAAAGAGCGACCGAAGTTGCTCAACGTAGGCAGGAGGCGAGAGGTTGGGGACTGCCGGTGGTGCGAAGAATTCGCCGGGTAGACGTAGTGTCGTCCCGTAGACCATTTCGGCAGCTGTACACCCGAGGTCCTCTTTTATGGCCGACTGAATGCCTAGTAGAACTAGCGGCAGGTCGTCGACCCATGAAGTTCGAGCGTCGCGGGCGATGAGGACGGCTTTCAACTGGCGGCGAAGCCTTTCCACCATTCCATTTGCTGACGGATGGTATGCAGTTGTGTGGATGTGGCGGATACCGAGGATGCTTGTTAACGCTCCGAAGAGCTCACTTTCAAACTGTCGTCCGCGGTCGGTTGTTACCACCCTGGGGCAGCCGAAACGAGATATCCAACCGGCTACGAAAACGCACGCCACGGTTGGCGCAGTAATATCGTGTACGGGAAACGCTTCAGGCCAGCGCGTGTAGCGGTCAACGCAGGTGAGGATGTATCGTTTACCACGCGATGAAGGCAGCGGACCGATAATGTCGATGTGAACGTGGTCAAAGCGAGAGTCGGGGGGACGGAAGGGTTGAAGTGGTGACTTGGTGTGGCGGGTCGTTTTTGCACGTTGGCAGCGTTGACATTCTCGAGCCCAGCGGCGGACATCTGCGTTGATGCCGGGCCACACATAACGGGAGGTGATGAGGCGCTGAGTGGCGCGAACACCAGGGTGGCTCGAGTCGTGTAGCTTGCCAAAAACTTGACGACGGTGGGAGGAAGGCACAAATGGACGGGCACAGCCTGTTGACATGTCGCAGACGATCGTAACCTCAGCAAACGAGAGAGATGTGGACCCTGCACGCAGGTCACGCAGCTCGTTGTCAGAATGTTGTGCCTCTGCGATGATGTCGAAATCCACAGCAGCAGTGGAAAGCGCGTCGACACGTGACAGGGCATCGGCAGCCGCATTAACGGGTCCTTCGATGTACCGTAGGTCGGTCGTGAATTCGGAAATAAAATGCAGATGCCGAATTTGCCGGGACGTGTGTGTGCTGTGGTTTCCACGGAAAGCGAATGTCAGTGGCTTATGATCCGTCAGTACGTGGAACACGGTACCTTCGAGAAGGTGGCGAAAGTGGCGAATGCCAAGGTAGACAGCGAGGAGTTCGCGATCGAAAGTGCTGTATCGAGTTTCTGCCGGCTTCATCTTCTGCGAAAAGAAACCGAGTGGACACCACAGATTGTGCTGGAATTGTTGCAAAACTGCACCAACGGCACTGGAGGAGGCGTCAGTGATGAGCCGCATGGGCGCGTCAGTTAGGGGATGCACTAGGAGGGTGGCTTGTGCCTGGGCATTCTTGGCTTCTTGGAAGGCGGCGTCTGCTTCGGATGTCCACTCCAAGATCGCAGATGGTGCCTTTGGAGCCTTCAGCATGTCGGTCAGAGGTAGAATGATGCGCGCTATATTCGGCAGGAACCGACGATGGAAGTTCAGAAGCCCGAGAAATTCGCGGAGCTTGCGAAGCGACGTTGGACGTGGAAAATCGCGCAGAGCTTGAACCTTCCTGTCCAATGGCTTGATTCCTTCAGGTGTGACAAGGTGTCCAAGAAATTCGACGTTGTCAACACCAAAAACACATTTGGCTGTGTTGATAGTTAAGCCATGTTCCTGCAGTCGCGAAAACAGCAACCGCAGATGGTCAGCGTGACGCTCTGGTGAAGAACTTGCCACCAGCAGATCATCAAGATTGGCGATGACGAAGTGCAGACCGCGTATGACTTCATTGATGAAGCGTTGGAAAGTTTGGCCTGCGTTTCGTAACCCGAATGGCATGCGGACATACTCGAATAGGCCAAAAGGAGTTGTGATGGCAGTCTTCGGTATGTCCGCTGGTTCCACAGGAATTTGATGGTATGCTTTGACCAGGTCAATCTTGCTAAATATGGTTGTTCCAGCAAGAGTGGTAGCAAAGTCGTGAATGTGCGGGAGCGGGTACCGGTCGGGAGCGGTGCGGGCATTCAATGCACGATAGTCTCCACAAGGGCGCCAATCTCCGGGGTCACGCTTGGGCACCATGTGCAGGGCAGATGACCAGCTGCTTGACGATGGGCGGATTATGCCTAACTGCAGCATGTGATCAAATTCTCTGCGAGCTGTGGCGAGGCGCTCTCCAGCAAGACGTCGTGGCTTGCAGAACGCTGGAGGACCCGTGGTGACGATGTGGTGCGTCACAGTGTGCCGCACTGGAAGTTCCAAATTGGTAGGTTTGGTAAGTTCAGGAAATTCACTGAGGATAGAGGCAAATTCTGATGATGGCGAATGCGGAGCTGGTTGCGTAGAGGTGGACAACGGTGCGAGGATACCTTGCACGGAGAGGCTGGTCGTACAGTCCACAAGTTGACGGGAGCGGAGATTCACGTTCAAACCGAAATGGGTAAGAAAGTCCGCACCTAGTATGGCGAAGCGCACGTCGGCGAGGATGAAAATCCACCGAAATATGCGACGCAGGCCCAGGTCAATGGTGAGGGAGCGTTGGCCATATGTTGCGATTGTAGATGTATTTACAGCTTGCAAAGGCGCAGTCCTCGGACAACGGTGTCGGTCCTGGCGAGAGGCAGGAATGACGCTTACCTCTGCACCAGTGTCCACAAGAAAGCGATGGCCTGCGATCCTGTCTGTGATGTAGAATAGGCGGCTTCCCGTAGCGGTTGAGTCACGCGCCGCCATTAGTGACTCGCTTCCATGTTTCCCTGCCAGCGACAAGGCTGTCGACATTTTGCAGCGCTGGCGCCGAACCTGGTGTGGTACCAGCAGAAGCCATCTGAAGTGTGTCTTGTGCGGGAACGGGAACGCGAACGTGAGCCACCTTTCGCCAGTGGAGAGCGACGAGGCGTGTCCATCTGCATTGCTGCCATGGTGTCCATCAGCCTGTCAATTTTCTCCTCGAGGCGAGATTGCCGGGCCTCGAGGTCTGATGTGACAGTGGTCGAGGACACAGCGGAGCTTGCGCCGGAGTAGTCGTTCACGCGGTCCGCGAGTTCTGCCAGTTTGTCGAGAGGCATATCATCCGCAGCTGCCAAAACCACGACAAGTGTCCGAGGCAAGCGTTGCAGAAACAGCTCGCGCAATAATGGACTTTCGGAGTCTTGGGTACGGTCGCCGAGTAGCTGTCGCATCCGATGTAATAGCTGCGACGGTCGGCGATCGCCGAGTTCTTCCGCGTTGAGAAGTTGCTGCAAACGGCCCCTCTCGGACACGGTTTTGCGTGTGAGCACTATGGCCTTGAAATGGTCGTAGGGCGCGGCCAGATGTGGGGCTCTCATGATGTCGTCGAACTCATCAGCTACCTCGGAGGAAAGTGCTGAGACGCCATGCAGGTACATCACACGTTGCGATGTGATGCGCCGCAGATCGAAGAGGGCTCCTACTTGCGTGAACCACACGGCGGGATTCTTCGGCCAAAACGGTGGCAGCCGCAGCTGGGCATTAGAAATGGCGTCCATGGCAGCGCTGGGGGCAGGGATGTCGCCTGGCACTGTTGACTGTGGCTGAAGAGCCGGGGCGTCGTTGCTGACTACTGTAGTGTTCATTTCGTCTTCCATTGCGTGAGCTTGCTACGTCCGAGTCACCAAGCTATAGGGGCGCGAAATGCGTCCGCTATAGACAGACGCGCGCAGAGAGAAAAGAACGAACTTTGAGAGCGACCGGCGAGCA